>NW_012103920.1:7110285-7111656 GCF_000951045.1 Mandrillus leucophaeus
AATGGTATTGCCTAGGTTTTCTTTTAGGGTTTTTATGGTTTTAGGTCTTATGCTTAATTCTTTAATCCATCGTGAGTTAATTTTTGTATAAACTGTAAGGAAGGGATCCAGTTTCAGTTTTCTGCATATGGCTAGCCAGTTTTCCCAACACCATTTATTAAATAGGGAATCCCTTCCCCATTGCTTGTTTTTGACAGGTTTGTCATAGATCAGACGGTTGGAGATGAGTGGTGTTATTTCTGAGGCCCCTAAATGCCCACAACAGAAAGCAGGAAAGATCTAAAATTGACACCCTAACATCACAATGAAAATAACTAGAGAAGCAAGAGCAAACAAATTCAAAAGCTAGCAGAAGACAAGAGATAACTAAGATCAGAGCAGAGCTGAAAGAGACAGAGAAACAAAAAAACCCTTCAAAAAAATCAATGAATCCAGAAGTTGGTTTTTTGAAAAGATCAACAAAATAGATAGACCACTAGCCAGAATAATAAAGAAGAAAAGTGAGAAGAATCAAATAGACACAATAAAAAATTATAAAGGGGATCTCACTACCGAGCCCACAGAAATACAAACTACCATCAGATAATACTATAAACACCTCTACACAAATAAACTAGAAAATCTAGAAGAAATGGATAAATTCCTGAACACATACGCCCTCCCAAGTCTAAACCAGGAAGAAATCAAATGCCTGAATAGGCCAATAACAAGTTCTGAAATTGAGGCAGTAATCAATACCCTATCAAACAAAAAAAGCCCAGGACCAGATGGATTCACAGGTGAATCCTACCACAGGTACAAAGAGGAGCTGGCACAATTCCTTCAGAAACTATTCCAACAATAGAAAAAGAAGGACTCCTCCCTAACTCACTTTATGGGGCCAGCATCATCCTGATACCAAAACCTGGCAGAGACACAACAAAAAAAGAAAATTTCAAGACAATATTCCTGATAAACACCAATGCAAATATCCTCAATAAAATACTGCCAAACCAAATCCAGTAGCACACCGAAAAGTTTATCCACCACTATCAAGTCAGCTTCATCCCTGGATGCTACACTGGTTCAACATATGCAAATCAATAAACATAATCCATCACATAAACAGATCCAATGACGAAAACCATATGATAATCTCAATAGATGCAGAAAAGGCCTTCGATAAAATTCAACACCCCTTCATGCTAAAAACTCTCAATAAACTAGGTATTGATGAAATGTATCTCAAAATAATAAGAGCTATTTATGACAAACCCACAGCCAGTATCATACTGAACGGGCAAAAACTGGAAGCATTCCCTTTGAAAATCGGCACAAGATAAGGATGTCCTCTCTCACTACTCCTATTCAACACAGTATTGGAAGTTCTGG
>NW_012103920.1:7113686-7115323 GCF_000951045.1 Mandrillus leucophaeus
TCTTAGCTCTTTTGAGTAAATTAACTAAAGAGCATGACTAGTGGATCACATATTAAGAATGTTTAGATCTGTAAGATACTAGTAAAATGTCTTCCAAAGTGGCTGTCCCATTTTGCATTCCTATCAGCAAACAATAAGAGTTTCTGTTGCCCAACATCCCCAACAGCATTTGATGTTATCCATGTGTTTTGTTTTGTTTTGTTTTTTGGGGGGTTTTTTTTTGGATTTTCTCCATTCTAATTGGTGTTTCATGGTATCTTATTGCTGTTTTCATTTGCAGTTCTCCAATGACATATGATGTTGAGCATCTTTTCATATGCTTATTTGCCATTTGTATATCTTCCTTGGTGAGATATCTGTTCAGGTATTTTGCCAATTTTTAATCAGGATGTTCATTTTCTTATTGTTGAGTTTTAATGGGTTCTTTGTAGATTGTTTCTTTTGCTGTGCCAAAGCATTTTAATTTAATATAATTCCACTTATTTTTTCTTTTGTTGTTTGTGCTTTGGTTTCATATCCAAAAAAATTCATTGCCAAGACCAATGTCGAAGAGTATTTACCTTATGTTTTCTTCTAGGAGTTTTACAGTTTCAGGTCTTATATCTAAATCTTTGATTCATTTTGAGTTGATTTTTGTGTATGGCGTAAGAAAAGGGTCCAATTTCATTCTTTTGCAGGTTGACATCCAGTTTTCCAAAAACCATTTATTGAAGAGATTATTCTTCCCCGAACTGTATTCTTGGTGTCCTTGCTGAAGATGTTAGTTGACTGTATATGTGTGGATTTATTTCTGGGCTCTCTATCTGTTTAATCGTACCTGTCTATATGTCTGTTTTTATGCCTGTACCATACTGCACAGGAAAGGAAAAAGTCAACAAAATGAAATGGTAACCTGCAGAATAGAAAATTTATTTGCAAACCATATATCTCATATAGGGTTAATATTCAAAATACACAAGGAAAACATACAACTTAATACTAAAAATACAAATATCCCAATTTAAAAATGGGCAATGTACCTAAACAGACACTTTTCAAATAAACAAAATTAATATGGCCAACAGGTATATGAAAAGGTTCTCAAGACATCTAATTATCCTACAAATGTAAAATAAAACCCTAATGAGCTATCACCTCACATCTGTTAGAACAGTTTCTGTCAACAAGACAAAAGATAACAAGTGTTGGCAAGGACATGGAAAAAGGGGACCTTTATACACTGTTGATAGAAATGTCAATTAGTAACGACATGGGAACCAGTATGGAATTTCTAAAAAAATTAAAGTGGAAATACCACATGACCCAGCAATCCCACTTCTGGGTATAAATCCAAAGAAATGGAAATCAGAATCACAAAGAGATATCTTCATTCCAATGTTCACTGCAGTATTATTCACAATAGCCAAGTTATGAAAAATACCTAAATGTCCTTCAGTGGATGGATGAATAAAGAAAGTGTGCCACAGCCCAGGTGCGGTGGCTCACGCCTGTAATCCCAGCACTTTGGGAGGCCGAGGCGGGTGGATCACAGGGTCAGGAGTTCAAGACCAGCCTGATTAATAAGGTGAAACCGCACCTCTACTAAAAAATACAAAAGTTAGCTGGGCGTGGTGGCGTATGCCTGTAGTCCCAGCTAC
>NW_012103920.1:7118368-7119115 GCF_000951045.1 Mandrillus leucophaeus
ATGCTAAAAACTCTCAATAAACTAGGTATTGATGAAATGTATCTCAAAATAATAAGAGCTATTTATGACAAACCCACAGCCAGTATCATACTGAACGGGCAAAAACTGGAAGCATTCCCTTTGAAAATCGGCACAAGATAAGGATGTCCTCTCTCACTACTCCTATTCAACACAGTATTGGAAGTTCTGGCCAGGGCAATCAGGTAAGAGCAAGAAATAGTATTCAAATAGGAAGAGAGGAAGTCAAATTGTCTCTGTTTGCAGATAACATGATTGTATATTTAGAAAACCCCATTTTCTCAGCCCAAAAACTCCTTAAGCTGATAAGCAACTTCAGCAAAGTCTCAGGATACAAAATCATTGTGCCAAAATCACAAGCATTCCTACTCACCAATAATAGACCAAAAGAGAGCCAAATCATGAGTGAACTCTCATTCTCTATTGCTAAAAAGAGAATAAAATACCTAGGAATACAACTGACAAGGGATGTGAAGGAACTCTTCAATTAGAACTACAAACCACTGTTCAAGGAAATAAGAGAGGACACAAACAAATGGAAAAACATTCCATGCTCATGGATAGGAAGAATCAATATTATGAAAATGCTCATACTGCCCATCCCCATCAAGCTACCAATGACTTTCTTCACAGAATTGGAATAAACTGCTTAAAAGTTCATATGGAACCAAAAAAGAGCCCACATTGCCAAGACAATCCTAAGTCAAAAGAACAAAGCTGGAGGCATCA
>NW_012103920.1:7121723-7210312 GCF_000951045.1 Mandrillus leucophaeus
AAAGAAAGAAAGAAAGAAAATGTGCCATATACATGCAATGGAATATTATTCTGCCTTAACATACTGCCATTTGTGACAACATGGAGGGAACTAGAAGACATTATGCTAAGCTAAATAAGAAAGATACAAGGCCAGGTGCAGTGGCTCACACCTATTATCCCAGCACTTCAGGAAGTCGAGGTCACTTGAGACCAGGAGTTCAAGACCAGCCTGGCCAATGTGGTGAAACCCTATAACTCTATCTCCACTAAAACTACAAAAATTACCCAGGCATGGTAATGCATGCCTGTAGTCCCAGTTACTTGGGAGGCTGGGGCACGAGAATTATTTGAACTCAGAAGCTGGAAGCTGCACAAGCTGAGATCATAACATTGCACTCTAGCCTAGGCAACAGAGTGAGACCCTGTTTCAAAAAAAAAAAAAAAAAAAAAACCACAGAGAAATACTGCTTTATCTCACTTATAAGTAGAATCTAAAATGGTCAAATTCACAGAAGCACAGAGTAGAATGATGGTTGCCAGCGGCCGAGGGAAGGGGGAAACTGGGTAATGTTGATTAAAAAATGCAAATTTCAATTATGCAGGATGAACAAGTTCTGGAGATATAATGTACAACATGGCAACAATAGTTAGCAACACAGTATTGTATACTTGAAGTTTGCTAAGAGAATTGATCGTAAAAGTTCTTAGCATACACACGTAACTATGGAGGTGAAGGATATGCCAATTTTCTTGATTAGAGTGATCATTTCACAATATATACATATATCAAAACACGACGGGCACATCATAAATATATGTATAATTTTTATTTCTCAATTATACCTCAATAAAGCTAGAAAAACAAAACAAACAATAAAAAAAATTGTATCCTTTCTAAAGCTGCACTCACCCTGACTCCAGATACAGGCTGCTCCGAGCTGGAGGAGCTGGCTTCTAGGAAGAGGAAGGAGTGGTCTTCCTAAAGGCAGACCAGGCCACACCCAGTGGTTCCTTGACTTACAAACTGGCCACATGACAACTGACTTTTCAGATGCTGGTAAACTTGCCATCAGGAAGCAAATGCTCAGCAAAACACATAGAGTTAGACTTGGTTACAATTCCTTGATGAGTATCCAAAGACTGTTTGGAGCCACTAAAGACTGACCTGAAATGGCAAAGGCCTGAGTTTGATTTAGTTTTTTGTTTCTTGTTTTTCCTAAGTTCTGCTCAATTGTTCTGCCTTTGTCTTCTCTGTAACAGCTAAAATGAATGGTTAACAACATAACTCTACACTTTACCGTGTTTCCTTCAGAAAATGTCTAAAACTCTCTAAGCCCATTTTCTTATCTTTAAAGAAAACATAAGGTTGCAATGAGGACTAAATAAATGCACATTAAGCACTATGCATGCCACAAAGAAAGTGCACAATAATTTGGATGCCTTTGTTTCTGTTGTGGTTGTGGTGATAGTGGTGGATCTTAAGTTAAATCTTCTCACCACTCACACATGTGGTAACTATGTAAGAATGATGGACGTGCTAATTAGCTTAATTGTGGTGATCATTTCATGATACACATATATATCAAAACATCCAGTGTTACACTTTAAACACATACAATTTTTATGTCAATGATACCTCAATAAAGATGTCGAAGTTATTTGTACATTTTGAATAACAGTCATTTATCAGGTATGTGTTTTGCAAATCATTTCTCCCTCTCTCTGACTTGTCTTCTCATTCTCCTTATAGTGTCTTCTGTGGAACAGAAATTTTTAATTTTAAAGAAGCTCAGGTTTAATTCTCTCATGGATTGCATCTTAGTTTTGTGACAGATTACATTAATTGCTTTCCAAATGTTGAAACAGGCTGAATACTTGGGCTAAATCCCACTTGGTCTTGATGTAGAGTTCTTTTATACATAGTTGGATTTGATTTGCTAATATTTTGATGAGAATTTTTGAAGCTATGCTCTTGCGTGATATTGGTCTTTAATTTTCCTTTATTATAATTCTTTGGTTGGTATCAGGGAAACACTGGCCTCACAGAATGAATTAGGGAGTGTTCCCTCTGCTTCTATCTTCTGAAACACATTGTAGGATTTATTTTAACTTTTATTTTAGGTTCAGGATTTCAGATGGTTGCAGGTGTGCTGCATTATTTCTGGGCTGGATATTATGTTCCAGTGGTCAATGTATCTATTTTTGTACCAGTACCACACTGTTTTGGTTACTGTAGTCTTGTAGTACAGTTTGAAGTCAGATAATGCGATGCCTCCAGCTTTGTTCTTTTTGCTTAGGATTGTCTTGGCTATTCGAGCTCCTTTTTTTGTTACATATGAACTGATATAAATTATTTCTTAAGTGTTTGATTAAAAACCACCAGTGTACCAATTTAGGCCTGGTGCTTTCTGTTTTGGAAGTTTATTAATTATTGATTCAATTTCTTTAGAAGATATAGGCCTATTCAGTTTATCTATCTCTTCTTAAGTGAGTTTAGGCAGATTGTGTCTTTCAAAGAATTGATTCGTTTCATCTGGGTTATCAAATTTTTGGACATAGAGTTAGTTCTTCATAGTTTCCTTTGATTATCATTTTAATGTTCATAACATTTGCAGTGATATCTCCTCTTTTACTTCTAATGTTAGTAATTTCTGTCCTCTTATTTTAAAAGAAGCCTAACAAGACACTAATAAATTACATTAATCTAGGTGCGCACCACCATGCCCAGCTTTTGTGTGTCTGTGTGTGCGTGTGTGTGTGTGTGTATTCAGTAGAGATGGAAATTCACCATGTTGGCCAGGCTGGTCTCGAACTCCTGGGCTCAAGCGATCTGCCTTCCTTGGCCTCCCAAAGTGTTAGGATTACAGATGTGAACCACCATGCCCAGCCTTCCATCTATTTACTTCTAATTTATATGTGTCTGTTTAAATTTCAGTGGGTTTCTGGTAGACAACATACATTTGAGTCTTGTTTTTTTAGCTGCTCTGATAATCTCTCTTTTTTAATTCGTGTTAAATTTAGACCATTGCCATTTAAAGTGATTATTGATATAGTTGCATTAATATATATATTTGTTACTCTCTTCTATTTTTGCCTTTCTTTTTTGTTCCTATTTTTGTCTTCTACTCTCTTACTGCTTTGTGTGGTTTTAATTGAATTTTGTATGATTTGGTTTCTATGCTTAGCAGATCAGTTATATTTCTTGGTTTTTAAAAAAATTTTTGGTGGTTTCCCTGGAATATATACTTACAACGAATCAATCCCCACTTTCAAATAAAACTATTTGAAAACTACTTTATAGATAAAGTACCTCACGATAACAAAATAATTCTAATTCTTTCTTCCAGCCCTTTATATCACTGCTGTCATTCATTTATACATAAACATATATATTTTAAAACTTCATACATCTATTATCTAATACATTGACTAAGCATAATAAAATATATTTCTGCTACTGGAATTTTGAAAAACTTCTTATATGTTACATCAGTTAAGAATAATAAATGTTTTTATTTTGCTTTCACTTATTCCTTCTCCTATGCTCTTCCTTTCTTTATGCAGGTCTGAGTTTTTGATCTTATATAATTTTCCTTTCTTCAGAAAAATTTCTTTTAATATTACTTACAAGGCAGGTTTACTGGCAACAATTTTTTTCAATTTTTGATTTTTGGATAAAGTATTTCTCCAGTTTTGAAGGATAATTACACAGAGTATAAAATTTTATGTTGTTTTTCTCCCAGTACTGGAAATATTTTGCGTGCTCTCTTTTTGCTTATATGATTTCTGAGGAGAAGTCAGATAGAATTTTTATCTTTGCTCTTCTATAGGTAAGCTATTTTTCTCTCTGATTCCTTTCACAATTTTTCTGTGCCCTTGATTTTCTGAAGTTTCAATATGATACGCCTTAGTATACATGCTTTCACATTTATTCTGTTTGGTGTTCTCCAAGCTTCCTGGGGGTGTGGTTTGTTACATGACATTAACTTGGGAAAATTAACAGTCATCATTGTTTCAAAGACGCCTTTCGTTTGCCCATTTTTCTCCTTCCAATATTTTCATTATGCTTAAGTTGTACCTTTTGTAGTTGTCCCACGCTTCTTGGATAGTCTATTCTGGGTTTTTTCAGTCCTTTTTTACCCTCTTGTTTTTTAGTTTTAGGAGATTTTATTGAGATATCTTCAAGTTCAAAGATTATTTTCTCAGCCATGTTCAGTCTACTAATGAGTCCATCAAAGGCATTCCTCCTTTCCTTTATATTGTCCATCTGTTCTGGCATGCTGTGCACTTCATTTATTAGAGCCCTTATCCTATTAATTGTAGTTGTATTAAATTCCTGAGCTGACAATTCCAACATCTCTGTCATATCTGAATTTGGTTCTTATGCTTGTTCTGTCTGTTCAAACTGTGGTTTATACCTTTTAGCATGCCGTGTAATTTTTTTCTTGATAATCAGATGTGATGAACTAGGTAAAAGGAATCTGATTCTTGTTACAATGGAGGTTTCTGCTTGTAAGCCTCCACTCTAATAAGTTGTGAGTCTTTGTGTTCAACAGTCTTTTTCTGATTTTGAGGCAGAAATTTTCCCTGTGACATCACTTCTCTGACAGACCTGAGATGAGCTGCTTGTTTTTCAGATCGCTCAAATTTTACTGGTTGTTAGGATGAAGTGATGACTTTCAAGCTCCTTATATGCCATATTGAACACTGAAACTCCATTGACTACTTTATTTTACAAGGCATTGAAAAATTCAAAGTCCATTCATACAGAATAAAACTACAGGGCCCCTACTATAACTAGCAGAGACATGTTTTCAACAATCTGTGAGATTAAAAAGGAAAACAAAAACAATTTCTTTTCTCCAAAATTTCTTTTTATATTAAATTTGGAGAGCAACTTAGTCCTACTTTTTCCCCACCTCTCTCATATAAGTCTTTTCTTTCATAAACAAAAATCCCATTGAGATGCTGATTCCTACAAGAGCATAGAGTTCTGTTAAGGGAAATATTACTGTTGGTATGAGGAAATCAATATAGGAAACATTTTAAAAAGCAAATTTGTCTTCCCACTCTGACCAGAAAGAAAAAAAAAATCCACGCTGGTCCTCATTACAAGTATCATAAAATTCTAACTTTTGAGTAAGTTTTGTTGGGATGAATGTTGTACTTGTCTTCTTGTAAGAGTATTTCCTGACTTACTAAGTTTTTCAATGAAGAAACTATTGAATGAAGTATTTAAAATAGTAAAATTTAAACAATATTTAAGAGTAAGTAATGAAATATAGAACCCGCCTTTGCACGAGTATATTGGAATGCCTTTTCTTCTTATCCCTTGAGGATAATAGGATATAAAACACAACTCTCAAAATTGTATGTAACTCATCCATGAGGGAACCATCAAGAACACAACAAAGTTCACTTATGGAAGAACTGAGAAAGAAGGGAATTTGTCCAGCTAGTCAAGAAAAAAATGTCTAAATATGTCTAAATAAAATGACTAAATTATGCATAAGACTGACTCTCAGAAGTGCAGTAAATTACGTTATCAATATTTGCTGGTTAACCTCCAACTTTAAAGAGCCATAAACTACTTGAACATTTATCAGTTGTGGGTTGTTAGTCAAATCTGCTGTGACCGCAAAGTTACACCTTCAAGAGTATCAAATGAGAGTCAAGTAGAATTTTTATAAAATGCTCTGACATATATCAAAAGCAATCATTATTTTGTCTCTTTCTAGATGCAGCTCCATAGGTCACCTTGTTTTCCACCTGAGTATGTTTTTTGGGTTCAGAGGAATGAATCCCCTGCACATCCTCACTGGAGGTTTATTTACAATATACAACCCAGACACACCAGGTATAGCATACTAAAAGGTTTTCTTAAGTAAGAAATCGGTATATAGCTGCCCCAGAAGGCCCTCGTTTATCTTCCAGCTAGTAAATTCCATCAGTATGTTTAAAGGAGTCAAAGCTGCCTGGGATGTCCCTAAGGAGGATAAAACAGAGTTGCAAACCCCCTACTAACCCTATTCTCCCCGTACAAATAAAGCTTCCATAAATATTGCAGCATTTATGATAGTGGTAAATGATATATTCTTTAAAAGGCAAAATCATGAATTCCATACAAATATAAAAATAACACATGCCAAAGGCACATATAACTTATTAATGAATTAACAAACCAGCAAAATGTGTGTTTGGTTCAAAGGAAAATTCAAATACACCATATATAGGAAAACAGAAAGGCTGAAACAAATTAATAAGTAAACGTAAAACTGGTCAGCATCAGCAGGGCAATAGTAAGTTGCATTCCAGAAGATTAAATACATTAACCTTCCTAGGAAAAAAATACTAATGTACAGCATTACATTTCCTACACCCTCTAGAGTTATAAAATAGCTCAAAACCAATAAATTAGAAAACCCAGAAGGATGAGCTAGACAGAAAACCCAGTAATCTTTTGTGTGGGTGTATATGCATTTTTAAATGTCATACAGTTTTTCCTGACAGTGGACAATTTTGTCAGGCATTTACCTAGAAGTGCATTTGCTGGATCAAGAATATTCATATATTCTAATTTAATCGATATTAGCAGATATTTCCCCCAAGTGATTGTGCCAATTTACACATTCATAAACCACATAAAGTTCTTTTCATACTTGTAAAAATTAGGAAATCCTGAGCCTCGATTTAGATCTACCAAGAGTTAATCTTTATATCATCCCCTTTACAGTTTTCACACATCTGAAGTCTTTGGAGCTATTATCTGTGATGTAATAAAGAATATCTCTGGTCTTTGTCTCTGGTTCCAGGCACAAAGCTTCTAAACCCTTATAACTGATTGAGTGACTGGAGTCTCTTTTTTATACAAATGAGGTGACTCATGGGAGACCTGTAAATAGCACCAGGATGGGGGCTGGTCTTTGGGTTAGCATGACCTCCAGAGAGGGGATTAGAGCTAGGGGCTGAGTTCTATCACATGGCCAATGATACAATAAGCAAGCCTTCATAACACAACCCCAATAAAATCTCTGGACTCAAAGCTCAGTAGAGCATCCTGATGGGTAAACACACTGATGTGCTAGGAGGGCAGCACACCCTAACTCTATGCGGAAAAGACATGGAAGGTATGTTTTTTCACTCCCAGACTGTGTTCTGTATGCATCCTTTGTAATGAAACTGTAATCATAACTACAACATTTTCTACGAGTTCCCTAAGTCATTCTAGCAAGTTACTGAACCTGAGGGGTAATCATAGGAACCTGTACATTGGTAGTCAGCTGGTCAGAAGAATGAGTTGTCTGAGGACACCACTTGTGTCTGGTATCTGAAGTAAGAGAAGTCTTATGGAAGACCAGGCCCTTAAACCTGTGGAGTCTGACACTAACTCTAAGTAGTTAGTGCCAGCCTTAAATTTGAGAACACCCAGGTGGTGTTTTACCAGTTGAGATTGAAACAAAACACTAATGACATAAAGAGTAAATTCTACTATTAATCTGGAATTTTAATACACAGAAATATGAAGCTGGAAAGCTAAAGATAAGGAAGAGAGATATAAATTAAATCATCTGGGCTTCCATGCAAAGAAATCAATGTAAGCATGGCAAAAGCGTTGGGGAGACCAAAGTCAGGAGGGGCCACACAGAGTCATAAAGAGGAAGACAAACATCTTTGTGCCTCTTTTTGTGAATTTATAGGAGACTGAAATAAGTTTAGCTGTTCTTCAGAAAAAAAGATATAAAAATAGCTTTCAACTGACAAGCTGAAGGAGTAATGAATTATTAAAACAAAGAGCAACCAAATTAAGCAAAAAGTGTTACATACAGTACAAGTCAGAAATGACTAAATTCATATTATATTAAATTCTGTTCATTAATCATTGTAGATTACTAGTCTAGAACATTCAATTTTTATCATTTTACAACATAACTATCACTCATCAAAATTAATCTACAGATAATTAATAAAAATAATTAGTAAAAGATAAATAATATAAACAGAAACTCATGGGTACACCTACACAGAGAAAAGAAAATTAGGCAATTGTGGAATATAACATTGTTCACTGGCTCCCAAAACTTTGTAAAAATTAGCGTTAAGATGCTTATTGCTAGGAATTAGAGTAAGAGAATGTATCTTATTTATGTGTGTTCTTCTAAGTCACTGAGAGAAATCTCTGAGGTAAATTTAGTTGCAAACTTAGTGTAAATTTTCTTATAAAATATTTTCTACCTTTTTACTAGCAGTCTCTTATTTTGATCTTGGTTTCATATCAAAATCATATTCAAGTTTCTTATTAGAAAGCTTCCTAGAACCTCCTTGGGTGTAAGCAGAGGTAAATAAACAACGAATGAACAAATTTCAGAATAATGATTAATTTTTCTTCGTAAGAACATAAAAAGCAGTCTCTAAAGGCAGAAACAAATGAAGTAGGAAGGAGACAAAAAAAATAGCTGAAAAGTTAGCAACAATGTGTCAAATACACAAAATGTGTTGTTAAGACGTGATACGGTCACTGTGTCTTGGTTTTTTCCTATAAATTCAGAGCCAAAAGAATGCATCCTGCTCAGTGGCAATTTCTCCTGCCTTTTTTGGACATGACAAGCATTGTCTGATCTGATCATAAGCCAGGGTCATACTGACCAAGCAGTAAAGTCTATTTTTTTTTTGTTCCCATTGAAAAACATTGTTATCAAATGAAGCCTTATTATATTCCTAACCATGAAATGCTTGACATATCATATCTTCTTGTGAAACATATAGAACTTAAAATGCCTGAAATTAAATATTTAGCAAAAACTTTGCTTTAAAAAGTACTGTTAACAAAAAATTAACATATAATCTAGTGTCTTTTCTCAACTCTTCCAGGAAAGCGTCTTCCTGCCTCTCCATCTTCAACATGTAGAACAAAGCTTGCAATGTACCAAGTACATAAAATGTATTTGGTGAACAAGTAAATGCACTCGTTCTAATGCACTCCATCTAGTTCTTGAGTAAATCATCCCGGAAGCATAAATTCTATGAGCATGGGCCAATCATGGTGGGGCTTGACATCTTCTGTTTATCTGGACAGATTCTAGAAAGTCCTGACTAAACAATGGGAATCTTGTGTATAGGAGGGCTATATATTACCATAGAAAATGACATCCGCCAGCACAGTAATTTTCAGTTTTAAAGTAAGTCAAGGCAAATTGATCATCCAGCTGGTGGTCCACAAAATGGACAATGGCTTCTCCAATAGGATTAATTAACAGGAGTAAAAAGGAAGAGAGTAGGTAGAGCAGCAATTTGAAGTGTGATTTGAATTTCATTATTTCACAACATGAGGAGGGTTCCAGTCTGTCATTCATAAGGGTTTATTTAACTTGTGAGGCTTAAATTCAACAGAGAAAACTATATAAATATTTCATCTCAGGGGAATTAGATTAACTCAAGAAGAAAAAAAAATCTTCAGAAATTGATATTAGGCATTCACCAGTAAGTATTCACATACAAAGTAGTATCTTGCAATATCAGAATGACACTTTAACCTTCATTTCCTAGATTTATATAATTTTGGAAAACTAGAATTCAGATAGAACTCTGTTGGACTTGGGATATTTGGCTAAAACATGTGGTTTTAATCCTTGTTCACAGAGGAAGAGTTGAGAAGTTTTGACCAATGAAATGCAGAGGAGAAAGTAGTGCTACAGGGAAACTGATTTAACAGTAAGCAGATGAATTGAGAGATGTAGAGCAAAGAGAGACAATTGACATTCATCACATATGGCTACTAAACTTCCCTAGATCATTCATTGTTTTACTGTAAACTTTTTAACTTCTGGAATTACACTATTTACTTCTTCTGTGTACAGTGTGGTTTAACACTGTAATTTTAATAAGCAAATTTATGTTCATTATCAGGCAGCTATATTGTTTCTGAACAATTAAAGAAATTTAAATATTCCATATAAATCTGATTGATTGAAGATTGTGGCCAACTTTTAACAACTTCAATATTAAACTCAAAAAAGAGGAACCTCTTTGTTTTACTTTCTATTTCCATAGTTTTTTGGGGGAACAGGTAGTAACTGGTTGCATGATTAAGTTCTTTAGAGGTGATTTGTGAGATTTTGGTGCACCCATCACCCAAGCAGCATACACTGAATCCAGTTTGTAGTCTTTTATCCCTCACCCACTTCCCACCCTTTCCCCCACAAAGTCCCCAAAGTCCAGTGTATCATGTTTATGCCTTTGCATAAGAAGAGCCTCTTTATATTGTAATTTACATCAGGAAAAGCTCAACAGGGAAGAAAGAATTTTTTCAAGTCTATTGCAGTAAAGGAGAGAGGCCAGAATTTGGTCTGAGCTCAACTCCACTGAAACAAAGAGTGAGACAAATTTTAAGTTCTGCGATGAGAGAGAATGCATAGGTTAAATGTGTTTTCTAGCTGACTCTACCCATAGAAACGTACATTTTCTGCTCCCTTAGCGACAAAAGGGTAGTTTTACAATAGGAACAAGGCAGTCACCAAAGTTAGGCTCCTACCCTTCCATAGAAACCAGGAGATAGGGGTGTTATTTCCCTTGATACTTACATTCAAAGAGTTAGGTTGTAAAAACTACTAAGAGGTTTGTTTTTTTGTTTGCTTGTTTGTTTTTAAATCACATCTCAAAGGGGCAGAGAAAAATTTACCAATTATGTTTGCTACAGTAAATGCTATACAAAAATGGAGACCAGGGCCCTAGAGTCAGGAAGAAACCTATGTAAAGTGTAGTCAAGCTGAGGGTAATTATAATATATTTAAGTCTCTTGGCCAATGTATTTAAGTCTCTTAAAACATACTAAAGCAATCATAAAGAAAGAAGAGTTCTTCAGAAAAACATAAGATTCTATATCTATATCAATCTTGTTGATATACATCTATATATAGATATAGATCTACATATCAATATATGATATCAACATATATAGGTCTAGATATAGATTTATATAGATTTGGGTAAAAATAGAGGGTGAGGGAGATTTACTTAATGGAACTGGTGCATACAGGTGTGTTGGCTGGCAAGTCTGAAATTTGCAAGGAAGGCTGGCAGGCTGGAAACCCAGGGAGGAGTTGACAATGCAGCTGGAATCTGAAGGGAGTCTGTTGGCACAATTCCCTGTTCCTCAAAGGTCCTCAGTCTTAAGACCTTCAACTAATCTGATAAGGCCCACCTCCATATGGAGAGTACATTGCTTTACTCAAAATTACTGAATTTAGGGTTAATTTTATCTAAAAAATACCTTCCCAGCAACACCTAGACTGCTGTTTGAATAGACAGCTGTATACCATGGCCTACCCAAGTTGACACATGAAGTTAACCACGATAGGCAGTGAGCCTGGGAGACAAAAGAACCCTGTAAAGGGCTTTATGAAATTCCGATAATGTCTTTCAGGAAAGTGACTATCTCTGAGAAACATTCCTATACCATTGTTATTAAGTAAACTAGTTACCTAATGGGGGAAAATCAGAAACTTGACATAGAGGTTCTTGTAAATTTTTATAGTTTCAGAGAAATGGAAACAATCATAATTTTTTCTTATCTGTATAATAAAATCTGTTTGGAAATATGTGAATATCAGAAGAGAACCCTGAGGCAAACAAGATGCAGCTTTTTTAAAAAAAGATCCAATTTGGAAGCAGGAAACTATGCTTTCCATGGCCATATAGGTAGGGAGATTCTGACCTTCTGATGATAACTGCATTATTTCCGTAACTGCAGGGGACCCAGAACACGATCTCAGAGGTAAAGAGATTTGCAATTTACATTTGCACTGTGATATAGCAAAAATGAAAGGTGGAAACATAGCTTTCCTTAGAGTAGTCTACATGGGAAAACTACAACCCATGATAAAAATTAGATGTAGTTAGCCTTAGAAATGATAACTTTAGATATTGTGTAGTGCTGAGTACTTTGAGAGAGTAGGAGATAGGAGAATAAAATAGAAAGATGCATTCAAGCACTAAATGGAGACGTTAAGAAAGCTTGCAGCAGATGAAGTTACTATTCACCTGATGTGTTGCTATCTCTCAGATCATTTGATATACACCTTACAATGCAAATTGCTTCTTTCTAGATACTCGCTTTTTTCTCTCTCTCTATTCAGCAACTGAAGATACTTTCGGCTGTACACCTCGGGCCCCACTTGCCAACTTCCTAAGTCCTCTACAGGTAAAGTTATTTTAATGCATTCCCACAGGTTCCTCCTTTTTTGGAGTCTTTATTATTCTGCACTAGTCAGCTCTAAAGAGTCTACTAATATAATGGTAACCTCCAAATTGAGGAAATTAGCTAATGTAGGACACAGATTTATGGAAACATATTTTTAGCTATTTAATCATTTCTCAAAAATCAACAATCTGCATAATAGCACTGAATAATTAACTTAGTTGTCAGAGCCCAAACCCTAGTTTTCTTTTTCATACTTCACTCCTTCCTATTTTTAAGCTTGTATTTAATACTAAATCTTGCTTTCACAAATTCTGCATTCCTTTTTTATACTCTACTCAGAATACTAAATATTTAGTTTTTTGAGTTTATTATATTATTAAAAGAATAACAGAGAGACAAGATTTCAAAGGGAGAGTTTATTCAGGAATAGCAGACAATTGCAATCTGGGATACACATGCTACAGTGAACCATGGGCACATTTAAAGGAGCTAGGATGCAGGGAAGCTTTTAAAGACAAAAAGGAGAAATCCATGCAAGTTTCTGTGAAACAAAAACCATTGGTTCTTGCAAGAGTTGACATTAGCTCCTTGGCAGAGACAATCGTTGTTAGGCAAGCATCCTCGTGCAAGTGGCTTATCTGGAATACTACATTTTTAAGGAGTTCCTTGCATAATTCCCATCCTAGACATATAGGCTGGAAGCTCTTATAAGTCCAATTATAGGCATATGGGCATGAAGTCTCCTTTTTCATGACCTCCCAGCTCCATTTCTTTAGGGCTTCACATAAGTGACTCCATTTTGATATTAGTAACTTGTATAAAAAATGCCTAGTTTTTTATATTGCTAAGATCTTATCAATGGTATGTCATTTCAGAGACTTAATGACAATCCCAAAAAAATAAACTATCACATGAAAATAAATTGTAGGTTTAAACCTGATTTTAAAGCCATGAAACCCAGAGAATTTGTTTTGGAATGTATAGCTTACAGTGAAAATCAGGAAACTGCACATTAACATGAGTGGTGCAAGGTCAGGCATAACCAAGTCCATGAACATCTGTTTCTTTCCACAAGGTCAGACCTGTATCAATGCTATTTCAATCATAAAAGCCATGAACTACACGGAATTCCCAAGGAGGCAATTCTTAGTACCATCCATTCACTTGGTTGCCAGAGCTGTGGGCAAACAGGCTCTGCTCAAGAATCACGTAGCTGGGGAGTCACAGGATTTGCAAATTCCTCAACTGCTCCTATAGACAACATTACTATTGTCAATATCTAAGGCTTGTCTTTGAGATATTTTTCAGACTTTTGCATTCTGGTGACCAACTGACTCACTCAGATTCCTAACTCCTACCAAGGAACCAGCTTGACCGGTTCTGTGACTCTCACCCAGAAGCTGACTCACTGCACAAAGACAGATTGGGCATTCCTGTGATTTCATCCCCAACTAAGTAGCAGCACCCATTCCCCAGCCCTCTGCCCACCAAACTATCCTTGATAACTCTGCCACCCCAGGAGCTTTCAGGGAGGCAGACTTGGGAAACGCCTCCTGTCCTTCCCCTTGACGGGCCCTGCGATAGTTAAACTCTTTCTTTGCTGCAATACCTGCTATTCTCAGTACATTGGCTTTTCTGGGCAGTAGCTCTCTGGGAAGATTAATTCATTGGACTGTTATATTCCTACGTTCTTGTTATTACCTTTATGCTTTGCAAGTATCCTTATTATATATATGTAATATGTTCTGTATATTTATACACATATGTGTATATGCATATGGTGTGTGTGTATACACACATAAGCTATTACCAACCCCTTGAGATTACTTTCTTCAGCTGTTGTTTATGTAACTTTTGGATTGAATTGCTTTTGAAATAGACACTCTCCAACTAAATTTTGTTGGGAATAAACACATTTGACAATATTACATTATATTAATTCTGCAAGATCAATCTGCTAGAAATCTTTCCTAAATTATAATTATATAAAAGGAAAATATTCCCTTACAACAGCATTTGTCCAGGATATATTAAATGAAAGCACTATCATTAACATTATTCTAACCAGCTAGCTTTGTTGAACAATCAGGCTTTGAGTGGCTTCCTGTAAAACAATAAGAATATAAATTTAGTCTCTGCCCCCATTTCCTGGCACAAAGGGCGTTGGAATCTCTGCAGTGATAAGTGTCTTTTTATCTGGAAGTGAGATGACTGAGGCTGCTAGATAGCCTCTGGATGACCGTTGGCAGCCAGGGGAATGTGAATAGAGGGTTGTAACTTTTGCTGAAGGTTGAATTGATCATCAATGGTCAATGATGTAATTTATCATGTCTGTGCAATGAAACCTCCTTAAAAATCCAGAGGATGGGATTGGCAGAGCTTCTAGGCTGCTGAACATGACCACTGCCAGGAGGGTGGCCTGCCCCAACTTCAGGAGGACAGAAGCTCCTGCTCTCAGGATCCTTCTGAACCTCCTCTTATCAACATCTCTTCATCTGGATATTCATTTATGTATTTTCAAATATCCTTTGTAATAAATTGGCAATAGTAAATAATATGTTTCCCTGAGTTCAGTGAGCCATTCTAGCAAATGATTGAACCCAAGAAGGGGGTTACAAGAACCTCCAATTTATAGCTGGTAGGTCAGACGTACTGGAAGCCTGGACTTGCAACTGGAATCTGAAGTAAAGTCTTGTGGGATTAACACCTTAGCCTATGGGATCTGGCACAAATTTCAGGTAAGCAGTGTCACAACTGAATTGAATTATAGGACACTGAGCTCGTGTGGTGGAACTGGTTAGTGTGGAAGAAACGTACACACATACATCCAGTCACACAAGTGTCCTGTGTTGTGTGTTGAGAATATAGCAGGTGAAAAAAGCTTGTTTGTTTTCTCCTACTACACACTCCCCCTCTCCCACCATGTGCTAGACTGCCATTGAACCAAATGAAGACTCTTTTCTCACCAAGAAAAAATGTCATTAGTTTTAACTAATCATACACAGAACTATCGCTGCATCCTTCCTATCCCGAGAACTAGCTTTCAATCCTGAATCAGAATGCCCACCATGAAATGCCTTTTTTAACAGCTGAAACCCATGACATTCCCTCTCCTCTAACTACTCAGTGAAATTCTTCACAGGTATGTTCTTAAGGGTGGCATATAAATGAACCCAGACCTAAGAAAAAAAGTTTTGTTTTATACTAGCTTCAGTTGCTTTTGTGGTACCTTTGAAATCTGTGTTTAGGATACTAATTTAATTCCTTATTCATTTAGACCTGAAAATAAACTAATCAGAATAAAGCTGACTTAATCTTAAGCTAAATGTTTTATCAAATATTAACTCCTCTGAATACAAAATTGTTATTGTCATCTTTCTTTTACAATTTCTTAAAACAACTGTCCCATCTTTGATATTTTTAAGTCATAACAAATTCAAAAACAGGATTTTTCCCTTTATTTATCTTCCTTTTACTTTTTGTGCTCATGACTATAATATCTGTACTCTTCAGACAAGGCTTGTTTTTGTGTTTTGCTATTGTTGTTTGAGTTTTTTAAAAATCCTTTGACAAAACCTTTGTTTCATCCTCCACTGCATAGTGTACGTATCATGAATGTATCCAACTGAGCTTGATTACATGAAACAAAGCCTCTAAAACTTGGGAAGTACTTTCTTTTCTACTTACCCCACTCAAAAAAAAAAAAAAGAAAGAAAGAAAAGAAATCGGAATAATTTTTTTATGGACTTACTGTGGGCTTGCTGAGGACTGTATGAGAATGTGGTAAATAAACCAAGGATTTAAGTGAAATTTTCTTGGCTGGTAATCCATCCTCTATCCAAATTGGTTGAACACTACAACCATCATTGTTTCCATTTCATTTACTGCTCACAAAAATGAATTCACTTGAATTCAAAGGCTACATGTAGCTCAGAATATTTGCAGTGTAATTTTGCTGGGTTGTAAGACTGATCTCTCCACTTTTTTTGCATTCATATTTTATTAGAGAACATTTACACAAGAATATAAAAAAGTAAAGAAAGTTGTTCAGAATTCCATTACAACTTATTTTCACATTTCTTGCCACTCCAACTTCACATGTTAATTTTATACCACTATCATTAATACTTTTTATATGGGTATGTTAGCATAAGCATTTCTGCTATTACCATATTTATTTTATAATAATATTTTGTGGATACCTAATATTATATAAACCTGCTTTAGTTTTCTTAATCAATCTTTTATTATGGGAAATTAAAGTTGCTTCTACTTAAATGATTAAAACTAACCTGCAGTTCAATAGATAGGGAAATAGATTTTTCTCCATTGTCATTTTTTTTAGAACAAATGCATTTTATAATATGTAGTGTCATTTCTGGGTCAAATGCTGTATGCTTTTTAAATGACTTTTGTTAATCATGTGTGTGTATTCACATATATGTGTGTATATATATATTTCTTTACCTTTACAAAATATACACATATATATTTCCGAATGATTTGAATGTAAGTCATAGACATCACATCCCTTTTTCTACAATAAATTCAGTAACTATTTGCTAAGAATTTGCATTTTCTCTCACGTAATTACAGTATAATTATCAAAATTAGAGTACATAACAACTATACAATAGTATTATCTATTCTATAGCCCATACTCAAATTTTACCCATTGTCTTAACAATGTCTATCACACCATAAATTTTTAGTCATAGTCCAAACCAGAATCACATTTAATTGTCATGTATCTTTATTCTTCTTTAATCTAAAACAATTTTCAGACCGTTTTTTGTTTTCCATGACCTCAAGACTTTTGAAGCGCACAAGCCAATTATTTTGTAAAATTTCCTTCAACTTGTATTTGCCTTGTGTTTCCTCATGACTAGATGCAGGTTATGCATTTTTACTAGGAAAACTGTATACGTGATGCTGTGCTCACTGGACAGCATTATTTTAGGAGACACAAAACGTCAGTTTGTTTCTTTACTAATGATGTGAAGTTGATCTCTTCATTAGGTATTGTATACCAGGTTTCTTCCCTATGAAGTTACCATTTTTTGTGTGTGTGATTAATAAGTATTTGAAGGAGATACTTTGAAATTCTGTAAATATTTTGTTCCTCATTAAAATTTTACCCACTATTATAGCAGCTATTAATGATCCTTGCCTGAATCAATCATTATATGATGGTTACAGGAAGGTGATTTTATAAGAAATCATTAGTTCTGCATTTCCTAGTTTGGTCCTCTGCCACATGTAACAGCTATCTCTTTTCCACCATTAATTTATGTATACCAGTACAGATTCATATTTGTGTATTTTATTTCATAAATATTCTGTTACTCTTACTATTCTGATGCCCAGATTGTCACAGATTTTGCCAGAAGGAGCCCCTTCAAGCTGACACCTGACATGCTCTCGTAATATTTTAAGTACTCCCGTAGTTGTGGGCACAAGACATTCCAGGCTTAGCTTCCACTTTTCCTACCCCAACATGGAAATCAGCCATTTCTCCAAGAATCTCCGATTCCTTTAGTGGGTCATGGTTTATGGAAACCAAGGTCCAGGCACTAGGTATGCTCATCACAGGATGCTGATGCTTCTAGCTCTTATCGTGGATTAGAATCCAAGAACTATACATATGAATATAAGTAGCAAATACATTGATCTATCATCCATATGTTAAAAGACATGAGTCCATACCAATTTCTCATGTTTTAATCTCAACATGACTGGTCATAATGTTTTCTTTCCACTTACTAAGAATTAAATTACAAGACTGGGCGTGGTGGCTCATGCTTGTAACCCCAGCACTTTCGGAGGCCCATGCTTGTAATCCCAGCACTTTCGGAGGCCGAGGCAGGCAGCTCAGGAGGTCAGGAGATCGAGACCATCCTGGCTAACATGGTGCAACCCCGTCTCTACTAAAAATACAAAAATTAGCTGGGTGTGGTGGTGGGTGCCTGTAGTTGCAGCTACTCGTGAGGCTGAGGCAGGAGGATGGCATGAACCTGGGAGGCAGAGCTTGCAGTGAGCCGAGATCGAGCCAGTGCACTCCAGCCTGGGCGACAGAGCGAAATTCTGACTCAAAAAAAAAAAGAATTAAACTATAATTTCTATCCATTGTTGGCATGCTCTAATTAATTAATTACTTAGTCTGTATTTATTTTTCAATATGCGAAATCATTACACACCCAGAAAAATACCTGTTTCCAAAACTCCAGGGTACCTTCTTATCATACTTTATTTAATAAGTTTCTTTACAACTTGTTGCAATATTTATATCTACTTCTAAGCATGACAAATTCCTCTTTAATATGACAGTATTTAAAAATCCCACTTGTTTTTATAATATATTCCTTTACATTTTTAATGTGTAAAAAGATTTATATGTTTTACTGGAAACTGAATCACAGATTAGTAATAGGAAGTTTGCAGCATAAAGGTGAAATTATTATGAACACAAAACATAATAAAAGAAATTGGCTTTCAGAATGGTGGGGCCCAGCACACTCTCTAACAAAACAATCATTGAACTGGAGGAAATTATTAAAAACCCCCTAAGGTATCTGGAAATTGTCCTAAAGTTATACAGAGAATGAAGAAAGATCTGCTCAAGAAAATCTACTAAATAGTGGTAAGAACAGTGAAAACCTATGGCATCTGAGCCACAACCTACTCCCTCCCCAGTCCCTAAGCTCAGTGTGATGGAAGTTTTACTGTGTGTCTTGTAGCTGCAAATACAATCTCTTCTTTTTCAGCTCACAAGTTAGGACTGCAGTTCATCCCTAAAGAGGTAGGTCATTAACAATTCTCATTTCCCTTAGGTCTTTGTTGCCCAAGCTCTACTCTTGAAGGTGTGGCTGACAGGGAAGCCCTCCTTCTCCTACATAGAATAGGAGCTCTACTCCAAGCACAGGAGACCAAGAATGCTTGGCACTAATTGTCCTAGCCCTGGCTTACTCTTGAGAGAGACAGAAGTTGTGTGCTGGAGAAGAAAGCCATGAAGCCTAGATGCTGCCAACCTCCCAGCACCTGCTTTCAGAGCAAGGTGTCACACTGGAAGCAGTACTCACACATCCATTCATTCTGTATCCAGGAGGAGCTCTTGCCTGATAGGATGGACTTTGCAGAAGAATATGGAAAAGTCTATGCCTAAGGACACTGTCAAAACAACAGAGATTCTGGTGGAGAATGATTAAGGGGCAGTGCACAGCTACATGATAATTGTAGCAACAAATAAAAGGGCAGAGCACCTGGATGTTTAACAGAGAGAACCAAGGAAAGAGAAAGCCAGTAAGAGCCATCCTGGATTCTCAGTCATCCCTGGGGGTTGGGAAAGCTGTATACAGTACTAAGATGCACCCACTTAGGAGCAATCATAACACAGGGTGACACAGACTTAAAATCATTCAACAAGTCACGTGGAGATCCAGCCACAAAGGGCAGAAGTCTCACTGTCACTAGGGGACTAAGCGTAACTTCTGACCCAAACCCTGGGCAAACAGGAGCAACCATGACTCAGATGAAACTCAAAGGAAACTGGGCTTTAAAATAAAATCAGAACAATCTCTGGCAGTCTGAAATGCTGTGTGCATGCCCAAAGCTATATCCCTGTAGGAGGGATTGCAGGGGGAATGCCAAGCTATGAGTCCCTGGCTGAACATGGGGGCAAGAACCTAAACTTTATGAATCGTAATCACAGCCTCCAAGCCTCGATCTCATCAAATGGTAAAGGCCAAAGTCTAGTGAGCTAAGAGGGCTTAAGCACAACATCTGACCAATATGTAGCTTATGCTGACCCAGGGTAATGCCCACACAGCACCGGACATGGTGCAGAGACATCTGTCTATCCACATAGAAAGTAATGAGGTTGGGCCCTTAACTCATACCTTAAACAAAATTAACTCAAAATAAATTATGAAACAAGCACACAAGTTACAAGTGTTAAAAATTCAGAAGAAAACATAGGAGTAAATCTTTGTGGCCTTGGGTTATAGAATAGTTCCTCAGATATGACACAAAAACCACAAGTGACAAAAGAAGAGATAAATAAATGATCCCATCAAAATTAAAAACATGCTACAAATGATACCATCAAAAAGGTGAAAATATAGTCCATAGAATAGGAAAAAATATTTGCAAATTATATTTCTGATAAAAAAGTGTGTATATATACACAGATACAAATACACACATAAGTACTTATATATATTTAAGTCCCTTATCAGATATATAAATTGCAAATATTTTTAGTACACACATAGAAAAGCGTATGAATATAAATCACACTTATAAATGAATAATAAAAAGACAACTCAATTTTAAAAAGCAATAAATGATGTACCTAAATAGACGTTTCTCCAAAAGGATATACAAATCCTCAATAAGCGTATTAAAATTCTCAACACTCAACATCATCAGACATTAGAGAACTGCAAATCAAAACCAAAATATGACTTCATACTCACAGGTATGACTATAGTAAAACAGAAAGACAAAAATAATGTCAGACAGGTCATGGAGAAATTAAAACTCTCATTCGTTTTTGGTAGGAATATATAATGGTGCAGCCTCTTGGAAAAATAACTTGACAGTTCCTCAGTGCTAAACACAGGAATATCATATGGCTCAGCAATTCCACTCCCAGGTATATATTCAAGGTAATTAAAACATACGGCCTCACAAAAACATACATACAAATGTTCATGTAAGCATTACTTACAATATTTCAAAAGTTCGAACAATCCAAATATCTGTAAACTGATGAGTGTGTAAATAAAATGTCACAGATCCATGCAAGGAAAATATTTGGTTATAAAAAGGAACGAAGTGGTGATACATGCTACAACATGAATGAACCTTTAAAACACCATACTAAGTGAAAGAAGCCAGTCACAATAGCCTACATATTACAAAATTCTATTTACATGAGATGTTCAAAATAGATCGATAGAGTCAGAAAGCAGATTATTGTGTGCCCAGGCTGTGGGTGGTATGGGGAAATGACTGTTAATGGTTAAATGGTTACCTAGGGGCAATTAACATGTTCTAAACTTAGATTTTGGTGATAATAATTCCCTAACTCTGTGAATATACTAATAGTCATTAAATTGTATACTTTAAAGAGGAAAATTTTATTCTATGTTAAGATCAATAAAGAGGTTTAACATTAAAAATAACAAGAAACTGTACTTTTTTAAATTGCTTAGTAAAATTTCACAAATTTATTGGCTTAAAACAACACACATTTCATGTAATGATACATGTGTGCATTATGGAAAAATTAGGTTGAACTAACATATTCATTACCTCACATACTTATTATTACTTTACAGTCACAACATTTCACAAATATATACAATTATTACTTGTCAGTTTAAAATACAATTAAATTTTTAATAAAACAACATAAATTTATTATCTCACAGTTTCCATGGGTCAGGAGTCTGGAAACAACTTAGTGGGTCCTCTTCACAGGGTCTCAAAAGATTGTAATCCAGATGTAGACTGGGATGAATGACCTATCTGGTGGCTGAATTCACTTCCCTGTGCTTGGAAGACTGAGGTCTCCCTTTTTTGGCTGTCAGCCAGGGTTGCACTACCCTCTAAAGGCTGGCCACAGTCCTTTGTCACATAGCCCTTTCACAGCATGACCACAAAATTGTGAAGGCTGCCAGTAGAATCTCTTTTAAGATTTTCCTCTGATTAAGTCTGGCCCACCCAGTGTCATCTTCCTTTTGTTTGGTTATTTTTTTATTTATTTTTTGAGATGGAGTCTCACTCTGTCACCTAGGCTGGAATGCAATGGCAGGATCTTGGCTCACTGCAACCTCTGTCTCCTAGGTTCAAGCGATTCTCCTGCCTCGGCCTCCTGAGTAGTTAGGATTACAGGCATGTGCCACCATGCCTGACTAATTTTTGTATTTTCAGTAGACACAAGGTTTCACCATGTTAGCCAGGCTGGTCTCAAACTCCTGACGTTAAATGATCCAACTTCCTTGGCCCCCCAAAGTGTTGGGATTACAGGTGTGAGCCACTGTGCCCGGCCTCATCTTCCAACTGATGTGGGGCCTTAATTACACCTGACAAGTCCCTTTATCTTTGCCATATTCCATTGGCTAGAACCAAATCACAGGTCCTGCCTATGCTGAAGGAGTGGGAATTATAAAGGACATGAACACTAGGCGGCACAAGCTCCTAAGTGTCAAGGCCCAACTACTACAGAGAATACAGAAAAATAGAAATTGAGTGTCACATCAAATGCAGTATTGTTCTTGAGTCTTCCTGCTGTGAATTTTTGGGCAAAGAAGGTGATAAAATACATTCACCCAGGGGACTATAGGAAATTGCAATATCCAATATGAGTAGCCCCTAGGCTTAGGACGTAGCAAAATGTTTAAATATGGATTTTGTTATGAAGATGATGCAAATGTCTGAAAATCAGTGTCCCCGGTGTGAAAAATTCTGGGTAACTACTGAATGAAATCAATATGTTGCCAGAAGGAATCACAAATATAGAAGAAAAATTAGCAGAATTATTAAAAACAATGAACAAAGATGGCTCGTTTAGGAGTAAGGAAACCCAATAAATTAAGCATGCAAAAAATTGTTTGAGGCTTTTTTAGAAATCCACTTAATCTGAGAAAATTTGTTAAAGGGATGTGCCATACATACGCTAAACCAGTTTGGGATCTAAAAGAAATAATTCATCAAAAAAGCAAGACCTGGGCAGGCGTGGTGGCTCATGACTGTAATCTCAACACTGGGAGGTTGAGACAGTAGAATCACTTGAGCCCAGGAGTTCAAGACCATCCTGGGCAACATACATAGTGAGACCTTATCTTTAATTTTTTTTTTTTTAAATTAGCTGTACTCGGTGCGTGCCTGTAGTCCCAGCTACCCAAGAGGCAGAGGTGGGAGGATGCCTTGAGCCCAGGAGGACGTGGCCGCAATGAGATATAATTGTACCATTCCACTCCAGCCTGAGTGACAAAGCAAGACTGTCTCTAAAAAAATAAAAATAAAAAGCATGGCCTTATGAAAAGAATTTGTCCAAGTATGCACTTAATTGTGCTAATAAACACACATTCACAACCTAAAAAAATTAAAAGCTGTCTTTTTAATCCATTTAGAAGTTGGAACACTGGGTGAAGGTCATACTGTTGCAATATGAGTCCGACTTCCTTCATTAACAAAAGCCTTCTGAGTTTTGTCTTTCACTAATTGATGATAAACAGC
Organism: Mandrillus leucophaeus; assembly: GCF_000951045.1. Lineage (NCBI taxonomy): Eukaryota > Metazoa > Chordata > Mammalia > Primates > Cercopithecidae > Mandrillus > Mandrillus leucophaeus. The sequence goes on from NW_012103920.1 coordinate 7,145,145, forward strand.
AGTTGCTTCTTACAACCCTATGTGTCCCATACAGTCTCTATGCTCTTTTACTGCTATTTCAGGCCATAGTTTGACCAAATATTTTCATCACAGAATAAAATGAATAACCACTCTTAGAGCCTTTAACATCAGTTCACTTTCAGTCTGACAATTAACTATTACGCGGTTACATATATCTGTTTTCATTACGGCAGGCCCTTTTTCCAGGTATCATTACCTGTAACAGTTAGGATGCGACAGGTGTGATAATAAATAACCCCAAGTCTCAGTGCTTAGAACAAGAGTTATACTTTCCCCTATCACAGGCAGCAGGTGGGCTCTGCACTTCACAGTGACCCAGGGATACAGGCTGATGGGACAACCATCATTTAAAACATTCACAAAGGGGAAAAGATCTCTGGAGGATCTCAAACCAGCAATTAAATGCTCTGACCAAAGAGTCACTGGTCACTTCTGCTTACAGGTCATCATAAGTCACATGACTTCAATAAACTACGAGTTTCAGGAAATGCAATCATTTTTGCGCATTGAAAGCAAAGAGCCAAGAATATTTTGTGAACAGTATTAGTGATTATCACAAAAATAGTCACCAGGATTTCAGAAATGATTAAAACGGGAAACATTGTTTTTCTCTAAAAGCAAAGAGTATTGGGCAAAAATGTATGCAGATGTCCATGGCATGAGAAAAATGCTATATAAAATATGCTGAAAATACAGTGAAACCTAAGTGACACAACATGGTGGAACAAATATATTTCTATTTCAATTTCAACGTATTATGTCTGCTAGTCCCTCTGCTGAACAGATCATACTATAACCATACCTTATATCATTTAGCAACATTTTCTTCAAGTGTCAAGATTAATTATAACATTTTCCTTTCATGTAACTGAAATACCTGCTACCTCAAGTTTGCTATGCCTGGCACACAGAGAATTAGCAAATAATATAGTTAAAAGGATTTTAGAGTCATTTAGCAGTGTAACTCTAAACATAATTGATTTTATTAACTGAGCTGCAGACTGCAAAAGGCAAAAATCAGCAGAATTACAAGTCACTACCAGGTGGTAATGTTGGGGTTAAAAATCAGGCAGTGTAGTGCCAACATGAATGCTTTTGGTTATATACTCACTTCCTTTGTACACTACACTCAAATGCAATGATTAATTACAAAATGTAATTTTAAAAACCACTCTCCCTTATAACAGCAAAAGAAAAATACTGTGAGGTAACTAGAAACAAAAGTTTAAACTATTACCTATATTTTAATGGAGCATGGTATTAATATGACACAGGCAAAGAGACAAGATAAGAGAATATTGAGCACAGACACATACTCAGGTGTGCCTGGAAACCTGGCTTGTGAAAAAGGGAGGCATTACAAATCACTGAGAAATGATGGCTTTTATTAAATGCTAATGGGAAAATTGAACATCCATAGGAAAAACACATCCCATGCTCACATCACACAGCAAAGTCAAGCTCAAATATACTAAACATCCCAATGAGTAAAGCTTATCTAAAATGTCAAGAAAATATATAGGTAATTATTCTCGGGGTATCAGGCTAAAGAAGACTCTCTTAAACAAAGCTGCACAATCAAACAGGAAATACTGCTACACCTACGCAATAAAATAAATCATAAACAGATTCAAAACACAAGACACAGGCAAGGAGTATCTTTATAGCTTATTCAGGCAGCCAGTATAAAGAAATCCTAAAAATCAATAATGCACAAAATATGTATGAGCAATCACCTGAAAAGCAATAAACACATGGAAAGAAAATGTTCAGCCTCACCGGTAATCAGGAAAAATGCAAATTAAAGCCAGTATTTCAGTCTTACACAGGAGAAACAGTAGTATATTTTGAGGAAATTGATCTTAAGAAGGGACCAACATATTGTGTTGTTAATGGCTAATATGACGAGAGAGATACATACATATTGTGCTTTGATATTATTTGCAGGCTCTTTTTTGGGGGCTTCCTTCACGACATCAATTTTTACCATAAATAGTTCAGGGACAGACAGCAAAGGGGATATAATCAAAGCATGCCAAAAAATAATGTGTGCTGCAGTCTTGAAAGAATTTAGAGGCTTGTAGCATCATTGAGCTGACAGCCCAGTAGAAAGCACACACCTACACAAGAAATGTAGCCTGAAGTAAAGCCACTCTTGGCATATAATTTATCAGGGTGCTAATTACATGAACAACAACAAGAAACACGCCAAGAAGATACTTTTGGAGGTTATTAAAATGCAGAATGGAGAATATAAAATGCTAAATATCCCCATTTGAAGTCAATATGTTTAGTTATAAATCGCAATAACGACCTCCAACTCCCAATGTATGGGCTTACACAATAATTTAGTGTTATTAGTCATAATAACAAGAGTTGGCTGGACTTAGCTAGGTAGTATGCATTTGAGGTCTCTTATACAGTTGCCATTAGATGGTGGCTGGAGCTCAAGACTCACTTGTCAGGTACAAGTGAGTGGCTGGAACAGCTACAGGGTGATCAGGAATCTTCTCTCTCCAGGCAGGCTTTCCTTGAGGCTACTGTGTAGTTCATAGCATGATGGTCTCATGGTTATCAGATTTCTTACATGACCCAGTTTTCCCTGGGCAAGCATAGGAAGCTGCCACCTTCCTATGACTTGCTTCCAAAATCCCAGAAGATCAATTCCATTGCATTCTACTGATTAAGTCAGTCGTTAAGAGCAGCCCAGACTCAAGAGGTCTGGAAGTGGATTAGACTTCATCTCGTGATGGAAGCAGCTGCGTGGAGGTGCAGAGAAGGAGTAACAGGTGCCTATCTTTGGGTATTACCCACCACACAAGATGATTTCAACATTTCTTCACCCTTTACAGTGTGTTACCAAAATGATTACGAAAGATGCCTTCATGTATTAACATTATATGTGAATGGATCAAGCTTGTATCTCTAGGCACAGCATGGACACAGGCCAGAACCAACAGAAGTCTTCACCATAAGTGCCAGCAAGAGAAAGAGGCTGTGCTATCTCCATGTTCCTAAAATAACATCCTATAGCAGATCTCATCACCTGGCTGTTTCCAGGATATACTGGAATCACTGATGTCAATCAAACCAGACCTATGGACTCAGATCAATTGCATGGAATCAGATTGATTAAATGATCTTCTAAAAATACCACAGGTCTGAAGAAGCTTTATCCTTAGTATTATTCCACTCATGTAGCCCTTACTTTCCTTAAAGTCAGATAAAATTTGTTTATTTTACTGAAAAGCAATTAATAGGTCAGAATGTGTAAGTATTTCATTCTGATATTTAATATTATTATTTCTTTCTTTTTCACATTGTCTTACAAGTGAATAACCAAGATTTCCAGCTAATACTATGTGGTGTTAGCTTCTATCATCAATAATTAATTGAACTGATTTTCTTGATCATGGTATTATATAATTTCCCGTTTAAACTTCTCCTCACCCTACCACAAATAATCTTCAAAATCAATTTCAGAATTTTTTGTTTGAATAAAAACTATCATAATTTGTCAGTCACTAGATGTATTTACTTTTTTAAAGTATTTTCTAAATACTATAAGTAAAATGATCATTCTTATAAGTATTCATAATTTCAATTAATTAAAGTCTTTTTGTTCTCAGAACCTTTCACTTTCTCAGGAAATTCAAGTATTATACCAGAAGTTTAGCCAAACAATTTAATTTGTATACATCCCCATCTTCTGGCTCCAACTTCTGTCACTGGGAAATTCTGAGTTCAAAATCATTTTTATTGCTTGATTTATTTTTTGCTATTAATCAAGGATCTCTTTTCTACATTATAAAAGGTTATGCTGTAATTCTTTCCTGATAATGGTTGCTATCTAGTTCTATCTTCTAATTCCTGCCTCTTTTGCCTAAAGCTTCATATCTCAAATACTAAAATAATATCCAAAGTGTCAAAGTGCCATTTAATACTTTGCTCTATTCCTGGCATTAATAAAACTAGAATGATCACATCAGTCTCTTCATGTGTCTATATAATTCAAAGCAATTTCTCAAAGCAAACTAATGAACTAAAGAAATAATAAATCTCATTGCTCAATCTTTTACCTATAATTTAAAGTGTTAGCCAACATTTTTTTTCCTAATCTTATGGTGTCCAATTATTTTCTAAAATGGTCATATAAATAAAAAGTCCCATAAGCAGTGAATAAGAATTCCTGTTACTTCACATCCTCATAAATACTTAATATTGCCCAATTTAAAAAATCCTATTCTAGTATTAACTATGAGGAACAGAAATTCTCACGTATTGTAGTTTAATTTACCAATTATTACCTTTATTATTTTCATTCTTTATATGTTAAAAGAAATATGTATTTTAATAAAATTCAGGGAAAAATTGAAATCTAAAGTATCAAGAATTTTGCACTGTTGGTTTTGCAAGTGTCCTTAAATGCTTATTTGCATATTACTATTATATTTGGTTGTTAATAACACTATAAGAAGTTGAATACCTAAGGATCATTCCAAATAACTCGAATCACTCGATCTACCCATGCCATCCATAGATCAATCAATTCGTATGAGAACTATCCTGAAAGGTGCAAAGGTAATTCTGCATCATGGAAAAAATAATAATTTACCTTTGCATTACATACAAGTGTTTTTGTTTTGTTTTGGTTTGGTTTCTTTCACAAAAATTACAGTAGTTTACTTTTAAAAATTTGCATTTAGGGAGTATCTTGTTCTCAAAAGTGATGGAAGTTGTCATAGAAACAACCATAACTACAAGAGATACATTTATCAGAGAGAAAAATATTTACCCTGATCCACTTTTTCCTTGTTACGAAGGAAATAAGTCATTCCCCAGGAGTGAGTTTTCTCTTTCAGGAATATGCAGAGGATACTGACCTTCTCCGTTTTGCACTCCCAGGAGTCCTTTTTTTCAGGCATCATGAGGCTTAATTTGTCAGAGACCTGAATCCTAAACTTGTTTCTGAAGACTAGAATGTTCCCTCACAAGACTTTGAATCACTTGGGGAAAATGTCAGAATGAGATTTTAGAAATTATGTGACTGAACAGAACAGGCTGTTATTTGTGTTTGAGGAGGAAAAAAACACCCATGGTATTTCCCAAGGCAAGTAATTATCTTCAATAATATTTATCCTTGGTGTATTCAGAGTTAACAGAAAAATCACAGGAGTAGAAGACGAAGAGACATTTGTAAATACCTCATTTATTTTTCCCTGCCTGAAACTGTACCTGTTATTTCTCTAACAAAATAACGCCTCTTCCTTTCCTGGCAATACTTTATGTTGTTAACCTCTTCATAATCCTAACTCTATAACTTTGTCTTCATGATCCCTTTATAAATATCTCAACAGTTGTGTCCAATGCTTACAAAAATAGATAAAAATTTTAAAAACTCTATTATGATTTGCAATAAATTAATTATAAGATAGTCATATGCTATAATGCACTCATATATTATCACTAAAAATAAATATATTTTAATATTTTAAATCCTTTTATTAGCATTTAATTTTTAATTTTAAATTTCAACTTCTACTACTGATTAACGGCTACATGTGCAGGTTTGTTACATGGGTAAATTGAGTGACGCTGAGGCTGGGGGTACTAATGATTCTATCACACAGGCAGGAGGCACAGCGCCCAACAGGCAGCTCTTGAGCCCACCCTCCCTTCCCCATCTACTGATACACAGTGTCTGTTGTTCGCACCTTTATTTTATGTGTATTCAATGTTTAGCTCCCATTTATATGTGAGAATATGTGGTATTTGGTTTTCTGCTCTTGTGCTACGTTACTTAAGATAATCACCTCAGCTCCATTCATGTTGCTGCAAAGGACATGATTCCATTCATTTTTTGGCTGCACCGTATTCAGTGAGGTATATGTACCACATTTTCTTTAATCAATCCATTGTTGATGGGCAGTTAGGCTGATTCCATGTCTTTGTTATTGTGAACAGCACTGCAATGAATATATGGGTGCGTGTGTCTTTTGACAGAGTAAGTTAGTTTCCTATGGATATATACACTTAGCAGTGGGATGGTTGGGTCAAATGGTAGTTCTGTTTTAAGTTCTTTGAGAAGTCTCCAACTACTTTACACAGTGGCTGAACTAGTTTGCATTCCCACCAACAGTGTATAAGTGTTCCCATTTCTCCACAACCTTGCCAACATTTGTTGTTTCTTGGCATTTTAATAATCGCCATTCAGACTGGTGTGAGATGGTATCTCATTGTCATTTACATTTGCGTTTCTCCAATGATTAGTGTTGTTGAGCCTTTTTTCATATGCTTTTTGGCCACATGTATGTCTTCTTTTGAGAAGCATCTGTTCATGTCCTTTGCCCTAAATGCAGATATTTTAAAAGTATTGAGCATATTTTATATATTTTCCCTGGTATTTAAATATCGAATAATTTATCCTAGTTTCTTCCAAAAATGATTTCCAGCAACTTTCAAAATACATGGAGTAGTGTGACTAAAGTTAAGAAAAATTTATTTTACTCAGGTAACAGACACACTAAATACCTTAACTTCATCACTACACATTATATACTTGTAACAAAATTTTATATGTTCCTCATAAGTTTGTATAAATTGAAAAATAATAAAAATATTTTGAGTATGATATTAACTGTATAATAAGAGTATAATGAGTTTAATGAGAATAAGAACTATTACTTTTTAAAATAATAAAACTTAAGTAGTAAAGATCAGGTAAAACAAACAAACAAACATACAGAATACAACACAAAACTTGGTCCATACAAAATTACCAAAAAGGTCAGCTGAATTGGTTTCATTTTCTCCTTCAGTCTGTGCAGTGAAGGCAGCACACCCTCCCTCCGGCTTGGTAGTGTCTTAACGATGCTAAGACGATGCTCAGAGGCAACAAAATTATAGTTACATCTGCTCAGAAAACCTTCACTCCCATGGGCATCATTAAAAACATCTCAGGTAAAGCATTTAACTTTCTCAACAATACCTTATACTAAGTCACACAGTGTTTATCGTGCTGTATGGTAATACGCCTCTCAAAATTTTAGTGACAATGATGGCAAATTGTGTTCTGGAGAAAAGGGTATCCCATGGTTGTATCAGAATGATGGGTTCATGACTCACTCCTCCTCTGGATTAATAAATGGATAGAATTTAAGGCAACCAGAAAAACAGACAGATCAAATCATTTCAAAGGTAATGTACTTTTTCACACCACTAGAATCTGGTAAGTTTCAATGAATTAAATCCACTGGTAATTATGGGAGTGCAGGTGTTCTATTTAAACATTTGTAAGTAGATTCTACCAACTAGGCATAAGCAGAATTGCAGTATTTGTCAGGGGAAAACCCTGAAAAAGCCACAGGTCATGTACAAAGCCTTCTTCCTGCCCATGGAAGACTAGTAGGCAAACCCTTAGTTTTTCTCACACACACACACACACACACACATTTAATCAATTTGTTGAGCATCTACTATGTTCCTGGGACATTCCTGTTTCAATTTTTTTTGATATTTAATGACAAACAGGATTCCAAATGAAATGTTTGTTATTTGGTTCAGTTTGCCCCAACCTCCAAGCTATTGATTTCCATTTTTTTCATTACATATCTTAGAGAACAGTCTCCAATGATACCCAACCGAATGACTTGACATGGTTTCACCAAAAAAGGGAGATTTGCTGGGTTATCCTTACAATCTCAGTTCAAAATGATCCAATCTCTGTTAAATATAGCAGAAATCCTCAAAATTACCGAGGTAAGTTTATATATATCCTGAACACATTTTGAATTGTTTCGGTAATTTCCACCAGCATACGGGAAGCAGTAAAACGTAGAGAAAATTAGCTTTTTCCTGCTAACTAGATAGCCTTCAAAATATTCCAGAGAAGTATATAGTTAATTAAAGAAAATTATTCAAACTAAAACATAAGTAATTTCATATTTTAATATCTTTAAAACGTAAAAGCTCAGTGAACTTCAAAGTTTAAATACAAAAATAATCTAACGTTAGAAGATGAATATAATGATCTGAATGTCTCACTATCTCTATACTTCGCAATGAGAATAGTAATTTAAATAGTATTCTTTTGCTTCTAAGGGATTTGTTTTTCCAGAGATTGCTATTGTGTGATTCCTTAAAAAACTGATAAAACATAAAATATAGAACCATAAAGTATGCCAAAATATAGTTGTATTTTTCCCAATTATCTTTGTCTCTTGGACGTGTGTGCGTGTGTATGTGTATATATTTATGTATATATACATATACATATATACGTATATACTTATATGTATATATACACATATGTGTGTGTATATATACGTTTTTTAATTTCAACTTTTTATTTTATTTTATTTTAGATACAGGGCATATATAGGCAGTTTTTTTTACATGGGCGTATTGCACCCAGGTAGTGGGCACAGCACCCAACTGGTAGTTTTTCAACCCATGCTCCCTTTCTCCCTCCTGACTCTAGCATTCCATAGTATCTGTAATTCCCATGTTTATGTCCACATGTGCTCAGTGTTAAGCTCCCACTTATAAATGAGAGCATGCAGTATTTGGTTTTCTGTTCTTGCATTAATTCACTTAGGATAATGGCCTCCAGCTCTAATTCATTTTAGGAATGTTTCTTTGCTCCCTCCCTGAATTTCTTTACTTTCTGGGGGGTAGAGGTGCTGAATTGATACCCTCCTGCTCACAATGCAACATCTGGTATTTTTTAATTGCCAAGCCTATGGAATCTCTTTTAATTATAAACCTCAAATCTTCCAAAGGAAATTTTAAGTTTCCTCTAGGATTCAGCCTAAATTGCACTTATACCCAAAGCCACTCCTTCCCCGCCACCTCCTGGTCTTAAGCAATCCTTCTGCCTTGGCCTCCCAAAGTGCTAGGATCACAGGCGTTAACCACTGTATCCGGCCTATGAGACAGTTTGTATGAGTGTTACCTGGGCTCTCTCCTTTAGAACTTCTCATGAGGCTGTAATTAAGTTGTCAGCCAGGGCTGTGTTCTTGTCTGAAGTTTTGACTGGGAAAGGATCAACTGCCAAGCCCACTTATATGATCACTGGCAGGATCCAGTTCCCATGAGCTGTTGGGTTGAGGGTTCATTTTCTAGCTGGCTGTTGGTCGGAGGTTGCCCTCAGTTCCTTGCCATGTGGACCTTCTTGATAAAACAACTTGCCTCATCAAAGCCAGCAAAGGAATACATCCACTCGACTATATCATGTAACGTAATCATGGGAGTGACAACTCACCACTTTTGCCATATTCTGCTGGTTTGAAACAAACTACTCAGCCAGCACCCATTCACAGGGAAGGGATAAAGGCCTGGATGTGGAGGCAGGATTGCTAGGGGCCATCTCAGAAGCTGTCCACTGCAGTATCATTATAGGGAAAAAAAACTGAAGACATCTGTGTCCACGACCAGCTTATAAAAAGCTTTGTCCATAGGCAAGTGGCTGTTTTCACACAGGAAAACATCTGTTTCCATAGAGGCAGCAAGCGCGGTCTGGGCCTTACTCAAATCTACAAGCTTTTATCTGCTTGGGCAGCATTACAGAGCTGGCTGCTGCCAGTGCAGTTTTCCTAAATTGACCTGGCTGAGGCAAGAATTAGATTTCAGAGACAATCTTTTCACATAATGGCCTTTTAGATATTATATGAAAGAGTAACCATGGGGCTGTAATTTATTCCTCCCTCCTCAGGGATCTCTGAAGAAGTTTTGACACTGACCAGAATTCTTTGCAAATATCGACTCATGGAATACACTAACATAGAAGACAAATGAGGGTCCTGAAAGGGTTGGCTATATCCTGACTACTGATTTAGAAATGATTTCAGCATTACATTCTGGTCCATTTAGACTGCTTATATTAAATTATCCTGCAAATCATGGGAAGCTGGGCTGAAGCATGTAAGTTATACATATAATCAGAGCAAAGCCATGCGTCTAGTGGAACTCCAGAACTCAGCAGCCTTCACGGCTAATGTGTCCCATGTGCTTGACATACTCCAACACCAAAATATGTCTGGCATAGAAAAGGAAGCTTAGGAAGCCGTATCTGTGGATTAGGAGCCTCCCAGATGTTGTGTATATTGCTTCTTCTGTCTCTTATCCATTGATAATTATACACAAGCTTGGTGGTTCTGAAACAGCAGAAATGATAAAGGTGGAGGCAACTTTAGATTGGTTAAATGGCAATTGGGGTAATACATCAATAGTTTTTGACAGCTTTAATTGAGATATAATTGACATATAACAAATTGCATATACTTTAAGTTTTGGCATATGTATGCATCCCTGAAATCATAAATACAATTAAGACAATGGATACTCATTTGATACCACTGACCCAAACCATGATAGATGCTATGATTAGGGGGATCCCTAAATTTGTACTTTTTATGTATCATATTTTTAGCTAGTGGTCAAGAAGTACTCAAGAGACAGTAACCTCAGTTATTATGTATGGGATTAATTGGTAGCAGGAATGTACACGCTTCCCAAAAGAAAGGTGAGACTAAAGAGGGAAATTACAAAGAAGAAAGAAGAAAGTAGTGATGCTTGACCTACTCTGCTGGAACTGTTCCACTGCTGCTGAAAAACGGGATGAAAAAGGGGGAATTGAGAGGATTTTCAGTAGGGTTTTGGCAGCCTAATCTTGAGGCTTGAGTGGTAAAAATCCAACTTCATTGTTGGCTATGACATGCATACCTTAAGAAGCCCCCTCAAAGTCACTGCATATAACTTAGCATGGATAAGTACAAATCCAATCATAAGGATTATGATTTGGAATGGAAAATACTTATACACGCTGAATGTAATCCCTCAGTTAAAGCCATATTTCTTTTTTATGTAAATTAAATAAGGGTTTGGGATCTGCCCACCACCCCTCAGTGAGGGAATCCAAAAAACTAGAAAGTGATGTGGACGGAATGGCTTGAGGGCAATAACTAAAATATGTGGAATTATTAATTCTTGGCAATCAGTCTACCGAAATCCACATAGGGGCTGGGAGGACAGTCTAAGAGGCCTAAAGGTGAAACTTGGAGAATGCTGAGATGCTGTGGTAGACAAGAACAACATAATAGTTAAACTCTAATTTGGAAAATACGACTGGAGAAAGTATTCTCTCATTTCACCTCCGTCACCTAAGTATATAACAGGGATGGGTGTCATGTGAGAATGGAGGACTCTGCCCCTACATTATTACGCTGAATGTGTTCCACGTTCCATAGTCACCCTCCACCTGGTATCACCTGAAATGATAAACAAGAATCTTTTCAGTTGCCTAAGACTTCCTCTCTAGAAAACATTAAATAATACAGAGTTCCAGAAGTAAAAGAGAACATTAATGCCTTAATTAGCATTAATGATAGAAATAGGGATATTGATCTCCATTAATTATTTTCCTTAATTGATAAATGAAAATTATTTATATTTATGGTATACAATGTGGAATTTTAATGTATGTTTAAATGTAAGTATAGCCACTATAGAAAACAATGTAGAGGTTCCTCAAAAAACTCTAATTAGAACTACCATATGGTAGTTTCAGCAATCCCACTTTTTGGTATATTCCCAAAGGAAGTAAAGTGAATATGGCAAAGAGATAGCTGCACTCCCATGTTAATTGCAGTATAATTCACCATAGCCAAGACATGGAATCAACCCAAGTATCCATCAATAGATGAATAAAGAATACATAGTATGTATACACAACAGAATACTACTCAACCTTTAAAAAATCAGTAAATCCATTGATTCTCTTTTAATAGCCCTTACACACCAAAAAGATAAAGCAGTTAGCTACACATACTGATAGTGGGCCACTGGGAGTTCGTCTAGGTAGATACAATATAGCCTTGGATATGCTGTAGACATAACTCAAAAAAACAGAAAGCAAAACCAATACAAGTACACCAAGCGGAAATGGATCAAAGGAGACCATTCAGTATAGATCTTAGCTCATGCTTTCTTTTCTACACCTATTTCAGAAGTCAGTCAAGAACACTGCCTCCACGTATTAAGAGGGCTTGCAAAAAGACATTGAAGTTAACCAGTACACTATCACAATCTAGGGTAGCTGCGCTTGATCTTGATAACCAGTAGGAGTGAGTTGATAACATCAATGATATCTTAATTGCCTCCTCAGAGGAAAAAGCGAAGTATACTTTAGAGACTGTGTCACCCATCTGTCAATAAAGTATGGCAGATAAACCCCCGTACAATTCAAGACCTGCCCCAGTCCTAAAAATTTAGAAAAGAACATGAGCCAGATCAGAAGAGGCTTTCCTCCTATCATAAGAAATAATTTAGAATCTGTCTTGACCTTGTTACTAAACAGTCCAGAGACTGGAGAATCTGTTTGAGTTATGGCATAATCACATCTTCCACTCTGGGATATTGTTAGTCCTTTCCACAAAGTCACTAGAAAGAAATCTGAGATTGAATTGTGCCCTGACAGAAACAAGCAAATAAAAGATTTATAAAGGGCTGTCAATCAGGCAGTGTCTCTTGAGCCTTATGACCCGAATGCACAAATGATTGTAGAAGTGTCAACAACTGGAACACACACAGACTAGAGCTTTTGGCAGAAATCAATATTGCTGCTCAGTGGAGACGGCAGAGATTTTGGACTTGAAAGCGGTCTGATGCAGCTGCTCAATTCAGCCCTTTAGAAACATAATTGTGAGCTTGTTGTTAGGCATTGGCAGAAATTGGTCCTACATCAAGAGACCCGGCAATCCTGAAACCAGAAACACCCATCATGACTTGGGTGATGTCTGAGAAACACTCAAATTGAGGAAACACCTCAATGGAGCACACTGTTAAATGAAAATGGTGCTCAAGAGTACACTTTGGCTGGGGGTTCCAAAGTTCACAGCATTTATGAATAGACCTCTCCCTTGCATTTGGAGCCAATAGTAACCCTCCCAACCCTTTCCAGCCCATCCTGATCCACAGTCCAAGGATCTCCCTGCTGTAGCTGCTGAATTGTCTAAGCCTTTAAATTATCCCCTGGCCATACAAAATAGTTGCTAAATGTACTGACTGGATTTCATGAGGCTGTTTCGGAAATTCAGCAGTTACCTGTCCTGCATATGCTAAATCCTTAGTGGGAGAAGGAAAAAGGCTGAAAGGGCATATACATCATCCTGAAATCGACTCACTAAGTAGAGACATTAGAGGGAGCTATCTTTCAGGAGACAGGCTATAGCTGATGAAGCAACCTGAGAACAGATACTGTGCATTACTAGACTCATCAAACATCAAGCTTGCCAGCAACTCTGGCAAACAGCATCTGCCTTTACTCAGGGGATGTTTTAATAATAATAAAATCAGATGTATTTAACATACATTGGTGCTACCGACAAGATGTCAGTAGAAGTGTGCAGTCCAATAAGGTAGCTGCAAGCTACATATGACTGTTGAGCATTTGAAGTGTGGCAAGTCCAAATGAGAACTGTCATATGCATAAAATGCATATGGGATTTCAAAGACAGTATGCATATGCATATAATACGTAATTATACAGCATATAATATATACTATGTATAATATATACTGTATAATATAATATGTAATGTATTATATATTTTATATAATATATAACATATATAACATATGCTATATATGTTATATAACATATGATATGTCATACGTTATATAAATATATACTATAATACTATATATTTATATATTATGACTATATAATATATAATTATATTATATATTCTATTATACTATATATTATATAATTATATATAGTATATTATGTAATTATATATAGTATATTGCTATATATTACATAATATATAATTATATATATTAAACAGGCTGAATGTAATCCCTTATTATATAATTATATTGTAGACTATATATTACACATTATATATGTAATTAATATATAATGATATAAAATATACAGAATATAATTTATTCTGTCACTATTCTGGAGACTAGAAGTCCCAAATCAAGGTTTTCAAAGGGTCATGCTCCCTCTGCAGCCTCTAGGGCTCAGGGGATTCTCTCTTTCCTCTTCCAGCTTCTACATGCCCCAGGTGCTTCTTGATTTATGGCAGTATATCTCCAACTTTTGCTTCCATCTTCATATGGCCTTCTTCCCTCTGTGTCTGTCTCTCTCTCTCTTCTGATCTTATAAGGATTCCAGGCACATTAGATGAAGGACCACTTTAATTCAGTATGACCCTATCTTAAGTTGATCACATCTGAAAAGACTCGATTTCCAAATAAGGTCACAGTCACAGATACTGGGGGCTAGGACTTAAACACTTCTTCTTGAGGAAACACAATTCAACTCATATCGACACTCTAGTAGGAATCCCAAATAGGTTAACTGTGTCAAGGGTCTTCAAGACCAGCGCCCAGTTCAATGACCATTAGAAGAATTCACAAGACTCATGGCCAAGGTTTATTACACGGAAAGGATACAAAGTATAATCCACAAGGGAAAAAAGGATTATGTGGAGAAGTTGGTAAGAATCAGGCGTAAGATTCCAAGGGTCTTTTTCCAATAGAGTCACACAGGTGTGCATAATTCCTCCAGCAGTGAGTTGTGACAACACGTGTGAAATATGGTCTACTGGGAGTCTTTTTAGAGACTCAGTGCCCAGGGTTTTTATTTGAGGCTGGTCTTGCAGGCACCCACTGCTTATCATATACCAAAATTCCAGACTCCCAGAAGGAAAGTAGATGTTTAACACACACCACATCATTTGCATAGTCTAGTCACAATGAGTCATCCTTATTATTTAAAGGAAGTTTATGTCAGTGGAGAGAACTCTTGATCACCTACATTCCCAGATGACAGCCAACCTTGTATGCAGGCTTTTCTAAGGATAGTAGTGTCAGGTTGGCTCTTTTAGTCTCAGACTTTTCTGCACGCTGACAAAAGAGAAAAGTCAAAAGTTATTTTAAAAAAAGTGTTCTCCGTCTCGAAAGCCATCTGGATCATTTAGTTAAATCATACAAGGATCTTACAATGTTCATATCGTAACTATTCTATGAAACAGAACATGTTAGACAAGAACTGGCTAATTTAAGCAAATAATCATGACATCCAAATTAATAAATATCAAAGGTGGTCTTTTTATTATATGATATTCATTATTGTTATTAAAAACTTCTATTTTGGATTCCTTTTCATAAATTTCTTTCATATGAAGTCATATTCCGAACTGTGAAACTCTTACATCTCTTCTTTTACAAACTAGAGCTTTAATAACACAATAATCTAAATCATATGTTCTCTGTAGGGGCAATATCTTACTCAAGGAAGAAAAAAATGGTTCTTGGGGAAAAAAAAACTTACTCTTTTTATGTATAAAACAATAGATATGCATCAATACACACATAGATAAATAGGTATCTGTGGTATTAAAATTCCATGGTGGGAGACAGGAGTAAAACAATTTAATAAATTATCTCATACAACTTTCCATTTATTCTATTTACCTATCTATCATCTATTTTTCTAGCACTATATATCTGGAAGGACTCAAATCAAGTTGTTACTGTTACATCTGACTAGTGGGATCAGGGTGAATATAAGAAAAGACTCAATTTTTACACTTTGTGCTTCCTTTTACAATGATCATTTGCATATAATAATGTAATAAACATAAAGTCACTTAATTAACTGAAAGAATCAGTAAAATACACATCCCTTTGTCTTGAAGAGACATCCATTTCAGTTATACACATGGCGAAATTTAGAACTTCTTAACCAAATCAATGAATCCATTTGAGGTGAAAAACATCAATATGGAGTTTCGTAGTTGAAGGAAGAGATTGACTAAAGAAAAGCTAAAACCCAAGATACAGTGCAATCAAGTGAGGCTGTATTTTGAAGAAAAGAGCTGTCAAATATTACCTATTTCAAAAGTGTCATTGGGTCAAGCTTTACAGATGAGACCAGATTTTCTGTTTGATGCACACACACACACACACACACAGACACACACACACACACGGACTCAAGAAATTGGCTTGTGGCAATATGAAGTAAAGTTTTAAGATAACTGACATAAAAGTAAAACTTTACTGGATTATTTTTGAATTAACTTAGTGATACAGGAGCGCCAGGAAGGAGAGTGTGGTCCCTTTAAATGATATGGAAGGTGGGGAAGGGAAGTGCTGGATAGAGATGGGTGGGTCCCTAGCTAGGGCTCCACCCGCAGGGACTTAGGTGAGGGCAGGCATTTCCCGGCCAAATGTTGCATTTCCCAAGACCACCCTGGCCTGCCACACCCCCCACCCTGGGCCTATAAAAACCCTAGACCCTAAAGGGCAGAAGTTTCTGGACGTTGAGAGGAACACGTGGGAGAAAGAAGACACAATTGGCTGGCTGGGGAAGTCGGAGGATTGCTCAGCAGTCCGAATTTAGGGGAAAACCATCTCCTTTCTGGCTCCCCCATCTGCTAAAAGCTACTTCTACTCAGTAAAACCTTGCACTCATACTCCAAGCCCACGGATCTGATTCTTCTGGTACATCAAGGCAAGAAACCCCAAGATACAGAAATCCCTTTGTCCTTGTGATAATAAATGGGGTCTAATTGAGCTGGTTAACACAACCTGTCTATAGATGCAAACTAAGAAAGCACCCTGTAACATGTGCCCACTGCTTCAGAAGCTATAAACAATCTCCCCTATACATTGCTGTGAGTTTGGAGCCCCACGGTCTGCCCGTCTGTGTGCTCCCCTAGGGGTTTGAGTAGCCGGGCACTGAAGAAGAAAGCCACACCCCCATCGCATGTCCTGCCAGAGGGACAAGGGAACCTTTCCCATATCAATAGTAATATCTATAATGGTCCATCCTTTGACCATGAGATAATGTATAAAATCTTCTGGAGTATCCCTAAATATTTTTCAAGATAACAACAAAAAAACTCAAGGAATTACAGAAAAGAGAAGCAACTGGATTTTTGGGGATTGGCTGTTTTCAAGGGATTTAAAATTTGTAATAAGATTCTCATAGCAAAGAGGTTTTGGGTCTCATCATGAGAAAGTAAAACAGATAATAGAATATGAGACTGCCCACATAATAAACCACTGACTAAAAACAAACCTGAGTACAAGTAAGAAATTTTCTTCTTTCAGATTCAGGAAAGGGTGTTGGGAACATTACAATTAGGAGAATTATTACAAAGCTTATGTATTCCAAAGCTCATCCTGAGAATTCTGTTTAGAAAGATTTTTCAGATTAATTCACCCTATAATAACTACATTGATACTTTCAGCATCATTTACAATTCCTGGTTTAATTAAATGTGTATATTTAATTAAATATATTTGTATATACCTATATATCTATGTCTGTATTGAATCTTAGTTTCTCTATGTGAAGAAATCTGACTGTACTATTAAACTTTGTGCTTTTTCTTCCCCCATCTAGAAACGTTCCACATTGAAATTTTGTATAAACTAAACACTAACTGTTCTACTTAACAATAATTTCTGTTGTGTATTTTCTCTTCTACTTATCAACACATTTTATAATGCCAGCATTATACCAAAACAAGCCAAAAAATACAATATTTTAATAGAGTACAGACCAATCCCTCATATACATAGAAATGAAGAATCTTTTCAGAATTTTAAAGGGCACCTGTGAAGAATTTACAGATAACAGCATTCCCAGCAATGAAAGACTCTGGATTTTCCTTAAGATCACTAACAAGGCAAGAATTTCTCTTTTATAACCTGTATTCAACATTGCACTGGAAGTGTAACCAGTACAATAAGGCAAGAAGAAGAAAAAGAACACAGAGAATGGAAAGAAACTAACTATCAACAGATGGTTGCCTGTCTTCAAATTACCTTTTCTGAAAGAACTTTTAAGTTCCAATAAAAACTTCAAGGCAAAATAGGTTATGGGTTTAATCATTAGAAAGTAAGACAGAAATGAAGACAGAAGACATGATTGTGTATAGAGAAAATGCTAAGGAAGCTATTTTATGTTTTTACTTTTATTTTTTATTTATTTTTTTTTTTTTTGAGACGGAGTCTCGCTCTGTCACCCAGGCCGGAGTGCTGTGGCCGGATCTCAGCTCCGCCTCCCGGGTTCCCGCCATTCTCCTGCCTCAGCCTCCCGAGTAGCCGGGACTACAGGCGCCCGCCACCTCGCCCGGCTAGTTTTTTTTTTGTATTTTTTAGTAGAGACGGGGTTTCACCGTGTTAGCTAGGATGGTCTCGATCTCGTGACCTCGTGATCCGCCCGTCTCGGCCTCCCAAAGTGCTGGGATTACAGGCTTGAGCCACCGCGCCCGGCGGAAGCTATTTTAAAAGCTGCTGCTAGAACTAATATGGGAAGCTAACAGTGTAACACAATGAAATACATATATTCTTATAAGAATTGTAAATTCAAATTTAAAAAGAATGGTTTATTGTAGCATCCGAAAACTTAAAATAATAGGAACAGATTTAAAATTAAGAACTGTCTTATGATAAACGGAAAAAGCACACTGCATAGAGAAATGGAAAAAGATGAAAGTAAATGGAGAGATACAATGTTCTTGAGAATCAGCAGGCTAACTATTGTGAAGACTTCAGTTCTCTTTAAACCAATCTCAGTTCTCTTTAAACCAAACATTCAAGGCAATCCCATGCAAAGATCCTACAGACTTTTTAATAGAAATGGATGAGCTAATTCTAAAATTTATATGGCCATTCAAAAGACCCAGAAGACACAAAAACACTATGTACAATAAGAACAAAGTGGAGGGACTTACACTATCTGATTTCAAATGTATATTTATAGCTACATTAATCAAAATGGTATAGCACTGGTGTAAAAAAAGGGTAAAAATAGATCAGTGAAAGAAAATAGAGTGTCTAGGCCGGGCATGGTGGCTCACATCTGTAATCCCAGCACTTTGGGAGGCTGAAGAGGGTGGATAACCCGAGGTCAGGAGTTCAAGAATAGCCAGGCCAACACGGCGAAACCCTACCTTTACAAAAAATACATAAAATAGCTGGGTGCGGTGGCATGCACCTGTAGTCCCAGCTACTCGGAAGGCTGAGGCAGGAGAATCGTTGGAACCTGTGATGGGGAGGTTGCAGTGAGCCAACACTGCACCACTGCATTCCAGACTGGGCGACAGAGCGAGACCCCGTCTCAAATAAATAAACAAAGGAAGAAAGAAAAGAAAGTGTCTAGAAATATGCCCATGGGTATAATAACCGATTTTCAACAGAGTTGCCAAGATAATTCAATAGGGAAAAGGTTTTCTTTTCAACAAATCCAATGAAAACAATTAGATGTCCAAATGAAAAATAGAAGAACTTTGTTTCTTATCTCATATCATACACAAAATTACATAAAAATAGATGCAGTTGAAACACTGAAAGGTAAATTATAAATATAACTTCTAGAAAAGATTATATAATATCCTCACAACATTCATGAATGCAATGATTTCTAAATAGAACACAAATCATTTTAAAAATCTGATATTTGAAAAGCATAAATAAGTAAATGAATTACAAAATAAAAAATTAGATTTTATCAAAATTGTGTAAGTCTAAACTTCAATAAGACAGTAAAAATTACATAATTGGGTATATCAAGAATAGATTATAAATTACATTATAAAGTAGATTTATATATCATTAGATTTCATATCAAGAATAGATGATGCATTACATAATTGGGCACATCAAGAATAGATTAATAATCCTGACGACTGTAACTCCATAACAAAGCAAACTACCTAACTTTAAAATGTGCAACTTGTTTGATAAAATAATTTACAAAAGAAGATTTATAAATGACCAATACACATGAATATGATCAATATCTGTAATCATCAAGAAAATGCATGTTAGCATAATGAGATTTCTCTAAGATACCTGAAACTCAGAAGTCTGGCAATTTCGAGTGTTCAGAAGCATGCAGAGCAAATGGAAATCTTCTACATGTTTTATGGGGATGCAAAATTGGAGAACTACTCTGAAAACCAGACTGGCAGTTTCTTATACATATGTTTACTATATGTATAAATGCCTCATCAGTTTTACCTCTAGAAATCTACCCAGGAAAAAATGAAAACTTATGTCCACACAAGGATTTCCACATAATTGTCTACAGCACCTTTATGTATAATAGACCAAAATCAGAAATACTCCAAAAGTTGACCAAATGGTGAATAAATAAATACTAGTATATCAAAACAATAGAACATATTTTTACTTAGCAATAAAGAACGGACTATGGATACATGAGAACATGAACCAATCTCAAAAACATTCTGCTGGAAAAAAGAAAACCTACACTAAAAGTCGATAGCTTATAGTTCTATCTATATAAAAATCTAGAATAAGATAAACTAACCTGTAGTGACAGCAAGATCAGTGCTTGCCTGGAGTCGAGGGCGGTGACTTTTAAAAGGCATAATGGAACATTTGGGGGTGACAGACATGTTCTACATTTTGATCATGATAATGGCTTCAAGGGTGTATGTATTTGTCAAAATTCATCTAACAGTATATTTAAAATCGACGAATTTTATTTTATGTAAATTAATCAATTGATCTGGTTTAAAAACTGCAATAGAAAGGGTAGTGGACACTGTATCTCAGGCACTGAATGGAGTAAACCATTCTTTCTTCCACCCTAGAAACTCCAGGAGTGAAAGAGACCTTGCCTTCAGTGCATGAACTTGTCCACACTTATCAGTTACTGGAAATATTTCAGAAACTGACTTCCTCTGATTTCAAAGAATCTGAGGAAAACTTTGACTCTCTGGTAGTCAAACAAATGTTTTTGTACTTGGAGATTTGGAAACTTGTTGTAAATCTAATATTAGGTAGGGCAGCTTGACAAAACAATAAGAATTTGTTGCCTGGGCAGGGTTGCAGTGAGCCGAGACTGCACCACTGAGCTCCAGACTCGGCGACAGAGCGAGACCCCGTCTCAAATAAACAAATAAACAAAGGAAGAAAGAAAAGAAAGTGTCTAGAAATATGTCCATGGGTATAATAATCGATTTTCAACAGAGTTGCCAAGATAATTCAATAGGGAAAAGGTTTTCTTTTCAACAAATCCAACGAAAACAATTAAATGTCCAAATGAAAAATAGAAGAACTTTGTTTCTTATCTCATATCATACACAAAATTACATAGAAATAGATGCAGTTGAAACAGATACAGGCTCACACCTGTAATCTCAACATTTTGGGAGGCTGAGACGGGAGGATTGCTTGAGCCCAGGAGTTTAAAACCAGCCTAGCCAACAGAGTGAGACCCTATCTCTGAAAACAAACAACCAACCAACCAAAGGTTAACACCAGTTATTTTCTTTACTCCCATTGATTAGTAGTAAGTTCATGTTTAGAAAAAAATTAATTTGTAAACTGGGAAGAAACAATGTTATTATCGCATCTCAAGCTGTACCTGGCAGTTTCCAGGTCAAGTTAAGTGACATTCTCAGGGGAAGCCTCCTGTCTTTGCCTAAATTACACCAAGTTATTTCATGCCTCAACTCCCTCCACATGAGCTGCCCTCAGGGCCTGAAAGTTGTTTCCCTTGTCTTTGCTTGGGTTGACTTCCACTCATTCTTCCAGACCCAATTTAAAAATTGATTTTTTCAAATCACCATTCTGTTTCAATAAGTTGTTCTTTATTAGATTTACTCATTGCACTACATTTTATGTATTCAGAACATCTATAATATTTGGATATTTGTGTATTTATAAATGGATTTGCTGGCTTATTGTCTGTCCTATCTCTATTCTAAGTTCTATGACCTGATTCCTTTCTAGTGCTTACAAATGCTGTTGATTACTGGAATTGCTCAGTACTTCTGAATTCCGGAGATGTGTACAGGAGGGTCAAAGTTTTTATACAATCAAAGGGAAGATCCCATTTTTATGTGATTTTTCCTAAATCGCTTCAAAACATGGCTTAATCTGAAAATAGGTTGGGGGGTTTCAAAGGCATGGACTCTCATTCTGTCCAATTTTATATTTCTGGTTTCCAAAAGAGTACCAAAAAATAACAACAACAACATAGTATCAAGCAAACAAATTTAAGAAAAAGAATATTCTTTGGAGGACAAGAGAAAACTGAATCATATCATTAAAAACGGTAAATAAAGAGAAAGTATCAAGCATTTATCCTGCCTTGTCTATAGGAAGTACTACTAGGTAATTAACAAAAGAGTAGCCCATAAGAAATGTCTCCTTATAAAACATCACAGCAAATTAAAAAGAAAAAAAAACTCTTCTAACTGGTGTGAGATGGTATCTCATTGTAGTTTTGATTTCCATTTCTCTGATGGCCAGTGATGGTGAGCATTTTTTCATGTGTCTGTTGGCTGTATGAATGTCTTCTTTTGAGAAATGTCTGTTCATATCCTTTGCCCACTTTCTGATGGGATTGTTTGTTTATTTCTTGTAAATTTGTTTGAGTTCTTGTGCTGGAGAGGATGTGGAGAAATAGGAACACTTTTACACTGTTGGTGGAATTGTAAACTAGTTCAACCATTGTGGAAAACAGTATGGCGATTCCTCAAGGATCTAGAACTAGAAATACCATTTGACCCAGCCATCCCATTACGGGGTATATACCCAGAGGATTATAAATCATGCTGCTATAAAGACACATGCACACGTATGTTCATTGCGGCACTATTCACAATAGCAAAGACTTGGAATCAACCCAAATGTCCATCAGTGACAGACTGGATTAAGAAAATGTGGCACATATACACCATGGAACACTAAGCAGCCATAAAAAAGGATGAGTGTGTGTTCTTTGTAGGAACATGGATGCAGCCGGAAACCATCATTCTCAGCAAACTATCGCAAGAACAGAAAACCAAACACCGCATGTTCTCACTCATAGGTGGGAACTGAACAATGAGATCACTTGGATTCGGGAAGGAGAACATCACACACCAGGGCCTATTATGGGGATTGTAGGGGGGAGCGATGGCATGGGAATTATACCTGATGTAAATGACGAGATGATGGGTGCTGATGAGTTGATGGGGGCAGCACACCAACATGGCACAAGTATACATATGTAACAAAACTGCACATTGTGCATATGTACCCTAGAACTCAAAGTATAATACAAAAAAAAAGAAAAAAAAAGCTGACAGAACTGACAGAACTTAAATGCTCTAATTTTTCAAGAATAACTAATTAATGAATCTAATCATTGAGCATTTTGCTGCTAATATAACAAAGAGTGAGGCAACTAGACATCACGTACCTCCTGATTAAAGAATACAATACCGGCCGGGCGCGGTGGCTCACGCCTGTAATCCCAGCACTTTGGGAGGCCGAGGCGGGCGGATCATGAGGTCAGGAGATCGAGACCATCCTGCCTAACATGGTGAAACCCCGTCTCTGCTAAAAACACAAAAAATTAGCCAGGTGTGGTGGCAGGCACCTGTAGTCTCATCTACTTGGGAGGCTGAGAGAGGAGAATGGCGTGAACCCGGGAAGCAGAGCTTGCAGTGAGCTGAGATCGCGCCACTGCACTCCAGCCTGGGCGATGAGCAAGACTCCATCTCAAAAAAGAAAAAAAAAGAAAAATACAATACCACCTACAGTCTTTCCAATGGAACGGAAGGAACATGAGCCTGCTGTAGCCTGAGATCCAGCACCAAGTATTTAAAGAAATAGCGAGGACAAAGAACACGTTAAACCACACCATTAGCACATAACAAGTAAAGTCTATACTATGGAAAACCTTACAAGACAAATGTCCAGGGTTGATGAACAGATGAGTGGCAAGGTAATATAAAGAAGTGGGAGGACAGCCTGTCAATGAAAAAATATATCATTTATTTTAAATGGGCAAGAAGAAAACCATAAAAATCACTAGCAGAAGTTCTCTACAAGAAATTAAACGGAGATTCTTTCATGCTGAAATAAAAGGAGGCTAGACAATAACTTGAATTCAAAGAAAGAAAAGCATGGGAAAAGTAACTTTACAGGTAAATAGAAAACGGAATATAAATGTATTTTTTGTTATTAACTAATTTTTTCCTCAACTGTATAAAACAGTATTTATAAGTCTATGTTGATGGACATACAATATATAAAGGTACAATTTGTGTGACAAAATGGTACACTGAAAGAGTAGGGAATGAGCTTTATGAGAGCAAAGTCCTTGTATACTATTGAAATTAGGTTGATATTATCTCAACTAGATTTTTATAAGTTAAATGTTAATTGTGATCCTCAGACCAATCACTAAAAAAAACTCAAAATCATATTAAAGGAAATGACAAATGAATTAAATGATATGCTAGAAGTACCTAACAAAAGACAGTAATTTAATAGAATTCAAAAATGCATAAGAGGTACATAAAATAAACACAAATATGGTGGATGTGAGTCCTATCTTATCAGTAAAAGCATTACATAATAATGGACTAAGCACTCGAATTAAAAGTAGAGATTGGAAGAATGGTCAACTATACACAAGTCAACTAAACACAACTATACACAAGTCAACTAAAACACAAGTCAACTAAACACAAATATACACAAGTCAACTAAACACAAGTCAACTATAACCTATCTACAAAGGTACACTTTGTATTCAAAGACACAAACAGTTTAAAATTAAAAGGTTGGAAAGAGATATACTATGTAAACAATAGTAAGAGAACTGGTGTGGCTATACTAATACCAGACAATATAGACTATAAGGCAAAATATTGTTGTTAGATACAAAGGTGATTTTATAATAAGAGGTTAATTCATCTAGAAAATATAACAATTTAAAATATATTATAATCCAACAATAGAGCTCAATATTCATAAAGAAAAACTGCAGATTTGAAGGAGAGGCACGTCAATCTTAGCAGCTGCAAAAATCAATCCCCCTTTAAACAATAAAAAAAAAACTGGAAAGAAATTCAAGAAGGAAATTCAACATTTGAACAGCACTATAAATGAACTAGAACTAACATCTATAAAATACTCCACCCAACAGAACAGATTACAGATTAGGCCCTATGGTAGTCTTTAAAACAAAGCCCAATAAACTTAAAAATATTCAAATCATACAAAGTATGTTTTCTGGCCATAATGCAATTATATTAGAAATCAGTAACAATGAAATATGGAAAACTCACAAAAATGTGAACATCAATAATACACTATTAAATAACCAACAGGCCAAGAAGAAATCCCAGGTAAATTTGAAAAGACTTGGAAATAAGTGAAGGAAAACACAACATATTAAAATACATGAAATGCACCTAAAACAGTACTTAAAGGAAAATTTATAGCTCTAACCTTCTCTTAAAAAAATAAGACGTTTTCAGACTAATAACCTATCTTTGCACCTTCTTAAGTAACTAGAGTAAGAAGAGGAAACTAAAGCCAAAGCAAACAGAAGGAAAAAATAAAGATTACAGTGGTAATAAATGAAAAAGAGTAGGGAAAGTAACCAAAACCAAAAGCAGGTTTTTTGAAAAGATCAAATAACCAAACCAAAAGCAGGTTCTTTGAAGAGATCAAACCAAATTGACAACCTGTAAGACTGATAAAGAAACAAAGATAGAAGATGCAAGTTACTAAAATCAGAAATAAAAGAGGAGGTATTTTTACTTATATTTTACTTATCTTAGAAATTAAAAGTATTATAAAGAAATGCTATAAACAATCATATACCAACAAATTAAGATAACCTAAATGAAATGGTCAAATCCTCAGAATGACAGAAACAACAGACTCAAAAAAAGAAACAGGAAAAAAATTAGAAAATTGGAATAGACCTATAAGAAGAAAAAAGACTGAATAGTGAAAAACTTCCTATAAGAAAAAGTACAGGACCAGATGGCTTCCCTGGTGAATTCTACCAAATGTTTGAAGAAGAATCAACAACAATCTTCTACAGACTCCTCCAAAAACACAGAAGAGGAAAGAGAGGAGAGACACTTCACAACTCATTCTATGAGGCCAGTATTATTCTGAAAACAAAATCAAAGACCCCCCCACCGCCGCCCGCCAACACAAACATACACACACCACGGCACCAATTTCCCTCATGAACACTGGTGCAAAAATTCTCATCAAAATACTAGTACACGTGTAACATGTGAAGGATTATACACAATGGATGAGTGGGATTTCTCTTGAGGAATGCATAGTTGGCATATCATATAAAAATCAACAAATACCATAGGATGAAAAACACATGACCATCCCAGTAGACAGAAAATAAACATATGACAAAATTCAAACCCTTCCACAATTAAAAAGGAAAACCTATTGGCAATAGGAAGGAGCCTGACCAAGGACATCTATGAAAAGCTCAATGCTATCTTCACTCTTACTGATTAGTGACTGAGTTTTCTTCCTAATATCAGGAACAAGACAAGAATGTCAGTTTTCATCCCTTATATTCAACACGGTACTACAGGATCCAGTTATGGCACTTAGGCAAGAAAAAGAAACAAGGTAATCACATTGGAAAGAAAGAATGAAACTTCCTCTATTTGCAGATGATATGATCTTGCATAGAGAAAATTCTAAGGAATCTATAAAAAAAATTAGAGGCCATAACTGAGTTATTAGAAACTCAGTTTCTAATGTTTGAAGGATACAAAATCAAGATATAAAAAATCAGTTATATTTCTATAGACTAGCAATAAACAATCTGGACATGAATTTAAGAAATCAATTTCATTTTCACTAGCATCACATGAATGGCACACCTGGGAATAAATATAACCAAAAAGTGTAAGATGAGCATACTCAAAACTGCAAAAATTTTTGAAAGAAATTTACAAAAATATAAATAAATGTAAAGACATCTCACATTTATAGACTGGAAGACAATCTTTTAAAGACGGAAATATTTTTAAAAATGATCTACAGATTCAATGGAATCACTATGAAAATCTCAGTTGCCTTTATGCAAAATAAGGCGATTTAAAATTTAAATGGAAATGCAAGGCACCCTGAATAGTCACAATAGTACTGAAAATGAAGAACAAGGTCAGAGGACTCACACTTTCCAATTTCAAAACCTACTACACAGCTACAGTAATCGAGACTGTTTTGTACCAGCATGAGGACAGACATACATATCTACGGAACAGAATTGAGAATTCTGAAATAAAGACATACATTCATGATCAGTTAATTTTCAACAAAGATGTCAAAAATTCAACTAGAGAAGAGTAATCTGTTTTATAAATGGGCTGGGATAATTGGATATCAACATGGAAAAAAAAAAGAAAAAGATTTTGGAACTCTACGTTATATTGTGGTAACAGACTGCCACGACTTGTTTTCTGGTCACAACCCTGCTGACCAAAACAAGATCTGGCCCAAACAGGATAAAATGAAGAAATTAGCAGGAACCAGCAGAGGGCGATGAAAGCGATCCCTAGTTGCCCTCATTGCTCATTGGACTGGGATACTCCCACCAACGCCATGACAGTTTACAAGTGCCAAGGCAACTACCCAGAAGTTACCACCCCTTTCCTAGAAAGTTATAAATAAACTTCCCCCCTCAATTTGAATTGACTCACCCATCCATGTAATTGAAAGCGAATGTAAGGGAGTAAAAATACAGTTTGTAAAAGAGCCCATAAGTTGGTGACTCTGGGCCCCTTGCCTATGAGTTAGGCCTGTTCTACAAAGAACAGTACCTACAGTTCTAAGAGATGGCTAACAGCACTGGCTCACCCTTGAATTCTTTCCTGTGCAAAGCCAAGAACCCTTCTGGACTGAACCCAAAAGTTGAGGCTTGCTTGTGCTGTACCATCATCTATAAAAATTAACTCAAGTGAATCAAAAACCCAAATCCTAAATATAAGAGTAAAAACTGTAAACTGTTTAAAAACATAATTGTATATTTTGGTGACCTTGGATTAAGCAATGGTTTACCTACATTTGACAGCAAAAGCACAAGCAACCAAAGAAAAACAGACAAATTAAACTTTACAAACTTCAAAACTTTTGTATTTTAAAGGATATTATCAAAACAGTGAAAAGATAACACACAAAATGAGATAATTAAAAATGGGCAAAGGACTTTTACAAGGAGATTTATATCTTCAATGAATCAGGGTTTGACAAGAGAAACTGTAGCAAAGACATGTGTGTCATCATCTCATAGCTCATGCAACTTACATACACATTGTTGGACAATCATGAATCACTCGCTATATATACATGTAAAGGCCATATAGATGCTCATCCAGCATGTGCTTAATTCGTTAACTGACAACTCATTTTTTCCCAATGCAACTCATTCCATTTAAGAACATTTTAAGCCATTCTACAACGTAAATGTATTTCAAAACATCATATGGTACACAAGCAATATATATGCTATATTTGTCAATTAAAAGTACAAAAGAACATCCAAAATGGTACAAAAACAAGGAGAAGCAAAGGATTTCATAGACATTTCTTCAAAGAAGACATATATGTGACTAATGTTTAAAAATCTTCAAAATCAAGAGTCATCAGTGAAATGCAAGTTAAAAACTCAATGACATACCACTAGATGTTCCCCTAAATGGCTACAATTTTAAAAGGCAGAAAATAAAAAGTGTTGGCAAGGATGTAGAGAAATCAGATCCCTCATATGTAGCTTGTGAAAATGTAAAATGGTGCAATTCTCCTCTGGAAAGCAGATATTGCTTTAGAAAGTTAAATATAGAATTGCCGTATCACTCAGCTATTTTACTCCTAGGTATGCCCCCAAGAGAACTGAAAATATTTGTCCATGCAAAAGCTTGTACATGAATATTCCTCACAGCATTGTCCATAATTGCCAAAAAGTGAAAAATTCCACGTCTATCAACTGATGAATAAACAAAATTTGTTATATCCATAAATTAAATATTATTCAGCTATAAAAAGGAATGCACTACTAATTCATGCAAGAACGTGTACAAACCTTGAAAACATGCTAAGTGAAAGAAGCCAACCACAAAAGGCTACATATTGTGTGATTCAATTTATATGAAATGCCCAGAAAATAAAATCCCATTGAGACAGAAAGTAGACTAGTGGTTGCCAGTAGCTGGAGGAGGGGAGCAAGGAGTAGCTCTTCTAATAGTAGTTGACAGCTTTATAAATATATTAAAAATAAACTGTATACTTTAAAGGGTGATTTTATAGTATGCAAATTATATATGTCAATTAAAATTTAACTGAAACCTGAACCATAATGATATCAACTTAATATTTTAACTTCAAACTCATAAATGTATATATTTATCCCCAACAGTGTTTGGAAAAATCTATAAGGTCTTTCTGTGACTGTGATCCAATACTGTCTCTCCGTAATTTTCTCAAGATCCAAATAATGCATAACGCATCTTTTTAGAGTCCCAGTTCTACATCATTTCAAACCGTGTGAAAAATTAGCCATTTTTGGGGTCATTCTGAGGGCTAAATTCGTCCAAATATTTTTCTGGTCTCCTACAGTTATAGTGTAAACACCTAATTTGGTGAGATTTTAAATCTACTCTTTAGAGTCTCTTGGAAGCTTCTAATTTCATTTTAAATTGAACCACAAACTTCCTCTACTTTAAACTCATTTAATCATATTTTTGGTATTTAATTAAAACACGTAACCACTACAAGTAGCATAAGCAGTTTTGAAGGGAACAGAACCAATTCTTGACAAGCATATAACTCAGCTGGTGTAAATGGAAGGGCAAAGGCAGGAAAAAGGAAAAGCATCTAAGGCACAAGTCAACAGATAACAGGAAAAAACACTGAAAGACCAGTTTGTTCAGGACATTCGTATACAGAAATTAGATTATATACCTGCTATTATACTTAAACGCGATAGTAAGGTATGGATGAGTCTGAATATGTGAAAAGGTCATTGCACACATATATTAATATGATAGCATGGACCATAGAACAGATTTTGGGGAACATATAAACAGAGAAATTTGACTAGTGTTTATCCACCCATGTATAAACCTGTGCCCTTAGTGGAGGATAAAATATCCTTCAGTCCATTTCTAGGACTTTTACTGCAAAAACAAAAAATGGTGATCACTAAACTTTGAAGAATATAAGCAACCCCAACCACATAGAGCCCCACCTCTGTGTCTCTACTCTACTCATGGATTCTAATTATTGCCTTGAAACAGATTATACACCCTGGGTCTAAATAATGTCCTTTGTAGCTTTGGAAATGACTTTTCTCATCTTTTAAACGTCTACAACAATTGCTGTGTTGGTAGATAGCGGGCACCAAAGATGTCCACACCCTAATTTTCTGTGAATATATTGCCTATACCACAAAAGGAACTGTGTAGACAAGAGTAAATCTTCCTGAGATTAGATTATCTTTGACTACTAAAGTAGGTCCAACCTAATCACATGGGTTTCTAAAAGTAGAGGAACAAGGTAGATGAATATGTCAGATGCAACACAAGGACCTGACCAACTCTGGGTGACTTTAAAGATGGAGAGAGAGACCATGAGTCACAGAATGTGGGTAGCTCCTAGAAGCAAGGAAATGAAGACCTCAGTCCTACAACCACATATAACCGAATTCTGCCAAAAATCTAAATGAGCAAAGAAAGACATTGTCTCCCAGGGCCTCCAGAGAGAAACACAGCCCTGGCTACACCTCAATTTTAGCCCACTAAAACTGGTGCTAGACCTGGATCTACAGAACTGTAACATAATACATTTATACTGTTTTAAGACACTAAAATTGTGTTAATTTTTAATACTCACAATAAAAAAAATAAAATGAACTCATCCTCAAAGAAATGGGACTAATTTTAAACTAGATGCTTCATGTAAAAAGGATATACCGTTCCTGATACTAAAGTTGTTAGTAGTTTTACCATTGCTCTTCTGTTATTGTTAGTCTCACAGCACTTAGAACATGAGGCATTGTTTCACAGATATATTTTTCAAAATAGATTGCATGCCCCTTGATGGCAACAGTCATGCCTAATTTATTTTGGAGTACTCATGCTAGCCATACCATTGCAGGTTTTTTAATTCTTTCATATATGTGTGATCAAACAATTGGACAGTATTGCAGGATTTTGCATTTTCAGATACTTAGAATTCTGCGCTAAATAATTATAGGAACACTTGGGAGTTGCTGCTCTACCTAATTGATATGAAACTCTGGCAACGGGAGAAAAAAATGAAAGTAAACTATCTTTTGTAATTGGTCTTAGATAGGCAAGAACACGGCCAATAGTGAATTAAGGAATGAAAAGCATTACAGAAGACTAAATGGGATGCAACATTTATAGCTTTGACATAGTTGT
Source organism: Mandrillus leucophaeus (assembly GCF_000951045.1). Lineage (NCBI taxonomy): Eukaryota > Metazoa > Chordata > Mammalia > Primates > Cercopithecidae > Mandrillus > Mandrillus leucophaeus. Next base: position 7,176,440 of record NW_012103920.1, read on the forward strand.
TGTTAGAGACAAATTTTATGAATGACAATACATGTAGTCTATATGCATTGCTTATGTGATGTGTATTAGGAGTTATTTTCTTACCATTCTGCTCAGCAAGACTTAGTAGAAAAGATGACCAAGCAACAGTAAGAACAGCTCTTTCATCTCTTCTATAAATTTCTTACCAGTCAGTATTAAAATTGTCCCAAATTTAAGCCTGTTTGTGTTACCATATACACAGAATACTCATCAGGGATTACACAAAGAATATTAGAATAGAAAGAAGCTTTAAGAATTTCAATTGAATTACAAGACACCCTGATACTTAGGCACATTTTTTTCTAAGCTTTTTTTTTTTTTGCTCAAAGTAGTATCTCCAGAGCCGCAAAGCACAATTTTCACTGCTTTGGAAAATAATGTTGTATTTTCTGAGTCAAGTATATCTGGATAATTACTTATTTGAAGTCTACAAACACAACTTTTGAGATATTGAAAAGCAAACATGTAAGATAGGTTAAAACAAGAAAGGTATGTTTATAATACACTATTGTTTTGGTTTAGGTATCATTGTATCCTTAAATCTTTGAGCATATAGAAAAAACATAATCTAGAGACTCACAGGATTTGTGTTCATCTTTCTGCGGCAGACAGACTCAAAGATGGCCCCATGGTTTCCATCTCATGCTTTGGCTCTTGCATACTCTTCTCCCTTTGAGTTTAGGTCAGACTCGTGACTTTGTTCTAGCCTGCAGAATACAACAAAAGTGACATGCTATATGTAATTATGACATGTAAGATTGTAACAGCTGTCTTCCTAGGAGACATTATTTCCCTTGCTGGCTTTTAAGAAACCAGCTGCCATTGGTGAATTTCCCATATGTTTTCTTGCTTTTTGTCGGTTTCAAATAAATAGAATGTGAAAAATAAACAAGTCTGAAACTGACTTCAAGTTTTAAGAGTGATAAAGTACTGTGAAAGTTAAAGAGGCGCACCCCGCCGCCATTTTGCCCCCTGGTCCCTGCAAGGCATACTGACAGCCGGCACCCCAGCGCGGACCCGTGCTGGTCTGCGCGACGCACGACCCTCGTGGACACTCACTCCCGGCCACCCTGCGCAGTTCGCAGTTCAGAGCGGCTCAGAGCTTCCCGCCGGGAAAGGGGCGGGGCGGGACGCGGCAGGGAGGTCTTGGAGACGCGGGGCGGCTTCCCAGCATACCGCACCACGTGACTCTCAGTGTGGCCGCGCTTCTCCCAGCTGCAAGCGCCTTGTGGCCCGCGCGCAGGCGCACTCTGGTTCGCGCCACCGGGGCGCCCAGGCGGGAGGTCGGAGCATCTTGTGAGTTAGAATATGGAGAGGGCCACATGACAACCGAGGGTAGCCTCTGTCCAGCAGCTGGTAAAAAAGTCATAACGCTCAGTCCGATAACCTGCAAGAAGACTGAATTTTGCCAACAATCACATGAGCTTAAACGAAGTTCCTTCTCCAGCTGAGCCTTAGATGAGACTAGTACTCTGGCTAACATATTGATTGCAGCTTTGTTAAACTCTAAACGGGACGCTAACTAAATTATTCCTCGACTCATGACACAGAATAGAAGAGATAATGTATTGTTTTAAGCAATAGCTAATATATTAGGTTTCAAAACCTTTTCTGTGCAGGTTCAGACAATACAAGCTATTACCTCCTATTTCTTATTTAAAGTATTAAATACTAAATCAACACAATAACATCAGTTGACCCATTATGATACTACATACATGAACTGACAAGTGAAACTTCCATCTCTAGGTTGTTTCAAGACTGTATATGAAAAATCGGTTAAATGTTTAAGTTGGGTGCCCAATTAATTTGCTACAAAACTTTTTTTTTAATCTCTTTTTTCTTTCTTATCTCTGCAGTATCTACTAACCAAATTAGGCAAGCTCACATCATAAATATTTCTAAAATTCATCTAGTTTCCTTAATTCATAGTCATGAGCCGTGATTTGGGAGCTATCATATCCCACCTTTCACTGTATCAACTTCTTTTTTTTTTTTTTTTTTTTTTGAGACAGAGTCTCGCTCTGTTGCCCAGGCTGGAGTGCAGTGGCACGATCTTGGCTCACTGCAAGCTCCGCCTCCCAGGTTTACACCATTCTCCTACTCAGCCTCCCGAGTAGCTGGGTCTACAGGCGCCCGCCATCACGCCCAACTAATATTTTTGTATTTTTAAAAGAGACAGGGTTTCACTGTGTTAGCCAGGACGGTCTCGATCTCCTGACCTCGTAATCTGCCCACCTCGGCCTCCCAAAATGCTGGGATTGCAGGCGTGAGCCACTGCGCCTGGCCTGACTCTATCAACTTTATTCTGATCTCCACACTTCACTCTTACTCTTTTTCCCCTTCCTTCATTTTTACCTGAAACCAGAGTAATAGTTCCTATATAAACATGTAATTACTTGAACCAGATTCTCTACCTGCTTTCCAGAGTCTTTGGGAAAAGGCTAAACTCTTCAGTATAACTCATCTTATGCCCCAGGTTTTACTAATTTCATCTGCCTAGCTAAAAGAAACATATTTTGTTTCCTCAAGGGTAAGGATTACACATGTCTTATCACTTTATTCTCAGCATTCTGCATGTTTGATTCAAGCCTCAAACAAATTTGACATTTAATATTTGTTGAAGTAATATCTGAAGCAATAAATATTTTTAAATGTGTGTCATCAGAACGAGAATCTCACATACATGTTGTACGTTTATTTTCTGTACCTATTCATCAATACACTTTTTTTTTTTTTTTTTTTTTTTTTTGAGACGGAGTCTCGCTCTGTCGACCAGGCTGCAGTGCAGTGGGGCTCTCTCGGCTCACTGCAAGCTCTGCCTCCCGGGTCCACACCATTCTCCTGCCTCAACCTCCTGAATAGCTTGGACTACAGGCACCCGCCACCACGTCCAGCTAATTTTTTGTATTTTTAGTAGAGACAGGGTTTCACCATGGTCTCGATCTCCTGACCTCGTGATCCGCCCGCCTTGGCCTCCCAAAGTGCTGGGATTACAGGCATGAGCCACCACACCCAGCCTAAACTTTTAATAAAACATCTGAAAGGTATGTTAGCAAGATGGCAGAAAAGGAATTTTCTATCCCTGAGACAGCATCGCTTAATGCTGAGAGATACCCTACTGGTTTGCTGTTTCTCCCACAAGGGAAAGTTACAGCATAGTGACAGAGCATCTGACTCCTTCAGCTATGTGGGGTACTGCTCAAGAGGCCCACTTTTTTTTTCTCATCCTACCCAAAATACTGAAGTAATCAACATGTCTGAGTGGTTGAGAGGGCTGGGAGCACAGAAGTGAAACTCCAGACCCTACTAACCACTCCACAGACTCCATCAGGAAGCCCATCCATCAGTCACTTAGCAGACCTCACCTGTGAACTTCTAACTGGCCAGCAGGCTCCTCAAAGGCTCAATGTGCCTCACTCTTTCACCCAGGACAACTCATCAGAAACACCCTTGTGGGTGGCAACTACAAGCAGCTTGTACAGATGGACATCCTAACTCTGCATGATTGGGAAAAAGTACACAAACTTGAGTATTTTAGGGTGCCACCCCAAAACAACAGGAGGGTATCAGCACCAGCTTTGAAGTTTCAAGAGAAGGCATATGGTATTAAGAATTCTCCCTCATAGAAAACAATAGCAGGCACATCTACAGAAAAGATCTGAAAGAGCCTTGAAATTCCTGAGATGTTTGGTGAAGGTATTTCTTTCCTGCAGTCAGCCAGTAAAAACTGGAGATGACTTTTTAAAATGTGAATAAAGCAACACAAGACTCAGGGATCAAGAAAAATCAAGAAACAAGACACCACCAAAAGAACACAAAAATATTCCACTAACCACCTCCAAAGAAATGGAGTTAGACAAATTGCCTGACAATTCAAAATAATTGTTCAATGGAAGCTCAGTGAGCTACAAGAGAACACAGATAGGCAAGTCAATAAAAACAGAAAAGCAATATGTAAACAAAATTGGAAGTTCAGTAAAAAGATAGATATTAAAAAAGAACCAAAGAAAATTCTGTAGCTGAAAAAGACAGTGAATGAAATTTAAAATACAGTAGAAAACAATAGCAGCAGACTTGATCAAGCAAACAAAAACAATTTGTGAACTCAAAGGCAGATCATTTGAACATATACAATGAAAGGAGAAAAAAAAAGAATGAAAATGAATGAAGACTATGAAATTTATGGACACCATCATTAGAGCTAACTTTTGCCTAATGGGTGTATAATAAAGAGAAGAGAAACAGAAAGGCCTAGAAAGCTTATTTAGAAAAATAATGGCTAAAAAATTCTCAAATGTAGGTAGAGGTATAAGCGTCTAGGTATATGAAGCTCAAAGATTTCCAATAAGCTTCAGTCCAAAGAAGACTTTACCAAGACATAGAATCAAGCTCCAATAAAAGATTACTAACACACACACACAAATCAAAGATCGAGAATTTTGAAAGCACCAAGAGAAAAGAGGCTAATGATATATAAAGAAATTCCATCAGGCTATCAGTGGGTTTATAAGCAGAAACCCTGCAGGCCAAGGAAAAGTAGGATGATATATTTAAAGTGCTAAAAGAAAGACAAACTGCCAACCAAAAATGCTTTACCCAGCAAAACTGTTGTTCAGAAATGAAAGGGAGATAAAGACTTCTCCAAATGAATACAAGCTGAGGATGTTCATCATCACTAGAGCTGTTTTACACAAAATGATAAAGGGAAGCCTCTGAATTGAAAGAAAATGACGCTAACTAGTAACATAAAAACACATGAAAGTATAAAACTCACACGAAATGGTAAGTGTATTGTCTTAAAAAATAAATGTATTAAAAATAATTATAGCTACGATAACAATAACTACACAATCTAAAAAGATATAAATTGTGATCTCAGAAGCATACTGTTGGGAGGGAGTATAGTTTTTATGTATGACTGAAGTAAAGTTATTAGCTTAAAATAGCTTGTTATAACTCTAAAAAGTTTTATGTAAGCCTCATGGTAACTACAAAGCAAAAATCTATAGTAGATACACAAAAGATAAGGAGAAAATAATTAAAGGATAAAATTAAAAAGGAAGACAGCAAGAGAGGATGAAAAGAACAAATAATCTACAAAGCAGTCAGAAAACAATTACCAAAATGGCAGCAATACCTATCAATAATGTAAATAGATTAAAATCTCCAATAAAAATAGTGAGTGTCTGAATTGATAAAATAATAAGATCCAATTATATGACGACCTTAAGAAGAGTCACTTCCCTTGTAAGGACACAAATAGGCTGAAAATGAAGTAATGGGAAAAGATTTTCCAAATGAAAACCAAGAGAGCAGGAGTAGCTGTACAGAAAACAAAATAGACTTTAAGTCAAAAACTAGAACAAGAGATAAAGAGGGCTGTTTTACAATAATAAAAGGGTCCATTTCTCAAGAGGATATAATAATTGTAAATATAGATGTACCCAAAATAGGAGCAAATGAATAGACAAAGCAAATATTAAGAGATCTGACAGGAAAAATACAGTAATGCAATAATTGTAAAGGATTTCTACACATCACTTTTAACAATGGATATATCATCCAGATAGAAAAATCACTAAGAAAACACTGGACTTAAACCATACTTTACACTAAATGGAACCAAGAGATATATACAGAACATAACATCCAACAGCAGCAGAATACACATTTATCTTAAGCATACATAAAATATTTTCCAGGATAAATCATAGATTAGGCCACAAAACCACTCTTACCAATTTAAGAAGACTGAAATCATAAAAGGCATCTTTCCCAAACATAATGGTATAAAACTAGAAATCAATAACAAGAGAAAAATTAGAAAATGTATAAATATGTGGAAATTAAATAACACAATCCTCATCAATGAAGGAGTCAAAAAAGAAATCAAAAGGGAAATTTAAAAATACTTTGAGATAAATGAAAATGAAAATTCAACATACAAACGTTATGGGATGGGACAAAATAATTTATAAGAGGGAAGAGTAATAAATGCCTGTATTAAAAAAGGAAAAAATATCTCAAATAAATAACATTACACCTCCTGGAATAGGAAAAACAACACACTCAGCCGAAAGTTAGTAGAAGGAAGTAAATAACAAAGATCAGAGCAGAAATAAATGAAATACAGACTGAAACACACTATAAAAATATAAACAAAACTGAGGTATTGTTTTGAAACATAAATGATGTTGACAAAACTTCATCAAGATTAAGAAAAAAAGAGACTCAAATACATAGAATTCGAAATTAAAGAGAATATATTACATCTGATACCACAGAATTACAAAGGATCGTTAGAAATTACTAGGAAAAATTATATGCCAACAAATTGGATAATCTATGAAAATATTTAAATTCCTAGAAACATATGCCCTGTGAAGAGTGAATCATAAATAGAAAATCAGAACAGACTAATAATGAGCAAGGAGATTTAATCAGTAATCAAAAGTCTTCCATTAAAGAAAATTCCAGGACTTGATGACGTCACTGGCTAATTCTACCAAACATTTAAATAAAAATTAATACCAATCTATCTCAAACTCTTCCAAAAAATGAAGGGAATAAAACACTTCCAAACATGTTTCACAACACCAATATTACCCTGATACCAAAGCCAAACAAGAACACTACAGGAAAATAAAATAACAGGACAATAATTTCTGATTAACATAGATGCAAAAATTCCTCAACACAATCCTAGCAAACCAAATTCAACAGCACAGTAAAAGTATCATTATTCATAATCAAGCAGAGTTTATCCTCAAGAAGCAATGATGGTTCAACATATGCATCAATAAATGTGATATACCACATTAACAGAATAAAATATAAAAATTACATGATTGTCTCAATAAGTGCAGAAAGAATGTTTGACAAAATTTAACATCCTTTCAGGATAGAAACTGTCAACAAATTGGATATAGAAAAATGTACCTTAACACAATAAAAGTCATATATTACAAGCTCAGGGATAACATCATACTCAACAGTGAAAATTTGAAAGCTTTTTCTCTAAGATCAGGGACAAGGGAAGGATTCCCACTTTTGATACCTCTGTTCAACATACTACAGGAAGTAAAGCAGATCAATTAAGCAAGAAAAAGAAATAAAAGACACCCAAATCAGAAAGTCAGAAGTTAAATTGTTTTTGTTTGCAGATGACACATTCTTATATGTAGAAATCCTAAATACTCTAGCAAAAACAGAAAAAACAAATTCACTAAGTTGCAGGATACAAAAATCAAAACACAAAAATTAGTTGCATTTCTATACACTATCCCTCCAAAAGTAAGAAAATTATCCCATTTACAAAAGCATAAAAAAGAATTAAATGCACAAGAGTAAATTAACCAAAGGGGTGAAAGATTTGTACATTGAAAAATGTAAACATTGATAAAACAAATTGGAGAAGATACAAATGAATGAAAAGATATCCCATGTTCATAGAATGGAAGAATCAATTTGTCAAAATGTCTATACTAATCTTTATAATCTATAAAATCAATGCAGTACTTGTTAAAATTATGATAGTAAAATAGAAAAAATATATCTTCAAATTAAAGTAAAATTATGAAAGATCCCAAAGACCTAAAATAATCTTGATTAAGAAGAACAAAGAAAAAGGCATCATACTTCTTTATTTTAAATTATATTACAAATGTACAGTAAAAAAATATGGCACAGGCACAAAAACAGGCATATGGTACCAAGTATACACAATGGGAAATGTATAATCTCTTCAGTAAATAGTGTCAAGAAAACTGAATAGCCACACAAAGCAAAACAAAATAAAATTGAATTCTTATTTTATACCATACAGAAAGATCAACACAAAACGGATAAAAGTCTTATCCATAATACCCAAAACCTTAAAACTCTCAGGAGAAAACATAGAGGAAAAGCTCCATGCATTGGTTTCAGCAAGGAGTTTTTCAATATGATACCAAAAGCACAAGCAATCAAGTCAAAAATAAACAAGTACGACCACATCAAACTGAAAAGTAGTTCCTGAACAGCAAAGAAACAATCAATTAAATGAAAAAGAAACCCTACTAAATGGGAGAAAATATTTGTGAACCATTTATCCAATAATGAGTTAATAACAAAAATATGTAACCAATTTATACAACTCAAGAGCAAAAAATAAATAGCCTGATTTTTAAAAAAAAGGCTAAGAATCTGAATAAACATTTTTCTAAAGAAGACAGAAATGACCAATATTATATGAAGAAATGCTCAACATCACTCGTCTGTAAAATGTAAATCAAAACCACAATGAGATATCACTTCATGCTTGTTATTATGGCTACTAGCAAATGGTGAAAAGACAACAAGTGTTGGCTAAGATGCAGAGAAAAGTGAGCCCTTTTTGCTTTGGTGGTATTGAAAATTTGTGCAGCTGTTACAGAAATTCGTATAGAGGTTCCTTAAAAATTCAAATATAGAACTATCATATGATCCAGCAATCCCACTACTTGGTATATACCCAAAGGAAATAATGTCACTATATTGAAGATATTGAAGATATATCTGCACTCCCATGTTCTTTACGGTATTATTTACAATAACCAAGATATGGAAATAACCTAAGAGTCTGTTAACAGATGAATGAATAAAGACACATGGAATGTGTTCTACAATTCCATTGTACATGTGTGTACAATGGAATATTAGTTGGCCTTAAAATAGAAAGAAATCCTGCCATTTGCAACAACAGAGTTGAACATAGAGGACATTATGCTAAATGAAATAATCTAGACACACAAACATAAATACTACATGATATTACTTATGTGCAGAATCTTAAAAAGTTGAACTCATAGAAACAGGGTAGAAAAGTGGTTACCAGAGGCTGGAGTTGGGAAAATGGTAAAATGTTGGTAAAATGGTACAAACTTTCAGTTATAAGATGAATAAGTTCTGAAGACCTAATGTACCACACGGTGGTATATTAATAATAATGTATTTCATAGGTGAAATTTGCTAACAGAGTTGATCTTAAGCATTCCTACCATTAAAAAGTAACTATATGAGGTGATGGATATGTTAGTTTGATGGTGGCAATCCTTCCTCAATGTATACATATATGACAGCATCATGTTTTACACTTTAAATATATACACAATTTTTATTTATCAGTTATACCTCAATGAAGCTAAAAAACACAAAAATACATAAAAGGCATGTGCCTTCACACATGCTCATACCCACATATTTCCATATATGCACTTAGATCTCATTACCTCCATGTGCCAATAGGAAGGATAAGAGAAGAAAGGAAGCAGAGTAGATACATCCAGGGTAGTACCTACCATATAGCAAGAGAATTATAGGGAATGGCTGTGAATATCTGCTCTCTATAGTATACTCTGTACTCTTAGTTTGAACTAACATTTAGCTCACCAGTGCTCATAGACAATTCAAAAATCACATTTTTATACGTATATAACCAAGTAAATACAAAGCTTTAAGAGTTACATAGCTATTTTCTTAACAGAAAGCCAATGTGACAGGGACAGATTGGTGAACCAGCCATTGGATTTCTCTCCAGTCATGATTCTACATGTCTTCATGGTCTGTATTGTCTTTGGAGCTTTAGCCACTGATAATTTATAGACATTGCACACAAACATGAACACACATGTCTCCTTGGTTATTTACATATTGTGAATGGCTAAACTGGACCACAGAATTTTATACAAACATTCTGTTCAGATTTTTCCTCATCTTTCCACCCCTCTGAATGACACACAAAGAAATGAAATGAAATCAAAAGTCACTGGTTTGCATCATGGTGATAAGAATTTCTAGGAAATGTGAAAATGGAGCCCTTTTGCATGCAGGTCATAGCTGGAATTGAGGCAGAGAGAATGTTGGCAGAGTGGTGAAACCATAGTTCTCATAGCTGTAGGTATTTGTTCTAAATCACAGGTTCTACAACAACTTATTCACTGGTGGTTCAAAGGTATTTAAAAAGCCATTTAGTGATGCTTGGCAGGGCGTGGTGGCTCACGCCTGTAATCCCAGCACTTTGGGAGGCCACGGTAGGCGGATCAGGAGGTCAGGAGATCAAGACCGTCCTGTCCAACATGATGAAGCCCCATCTCTGCTAAAAACACACAAAAAATTACCCGGGTGTGGTGGCGGGCACCTGCAGTCCCAGCTACTCTAGAGGCTGAGGCAAGAGAATCGCGTGAACCCGGGAGGCAGAGCTTGCAGTAAGCCGAGATCGCACCACTGCACTCCAGCCTGGGTGACAGAGCGAGACTCTGTCTCGGGGGAAGAAAAAAAAAAAAAAAAAAAAAAATCCACTTAGTGATTCTCTTTGTTAGCCAAATACTACTTTCTTAAAACAAAGAAGTGAAAAATATCTGAAAGTAGCATTGTTGTTTTCCCTGGTGGCACTAGGTTTGCCATCCAGTATGGTAGCCCTTCGCAGCATGTGGCTACTGTGGATATGAAGTGTGGCTAGCCCGAATTGAAATGTCCTGTAAAAATACTCATTGAATTTTGAACATTGAATATAAATCTTTTAAGTCATAAAATATTTCATTAATAAAATTTTACATGTATTACATATTGAAATGATCACATTTTGAATACCTTGGTTTAAATAAATTATTAAGTCCATATTACCTATTTCTTTTTACTTTAAATGTGGTTACCAGAATTTTTTTGAGTCAGAGTCTTGCTCTGTTGCCCAGGCTGGAGTGCAGTGGCACGATCTCGGCTGACTGCAATTTCCACCTCCTGGATTCAAGCAATTCTGCTGCCTTGGCATCCCAAGTAGCTGGGATTATAGACATGAGCCACCATGCTCGGTTAATTTTTATATTTTCAGTAGACACAGGTTTTTTCCATGTTGGCTAGGCTGGTCTCGAACTCCTGGCCTCATGTGATCTGCCTGCCTCGGCCTCCCAAAATACTGGGGTTACAGGTGTGACCAAAGTACAGTGGTTCTAGGCCACTGCACCCAGCCAGAAATTGTTTAATTACCTGTGTGGCTCACATTATATTTCAGCCGGTCAGGGCTGCTCTACATAGTTATATTCTTCACTAGTGAAAAGGAACAAGTGAATTGTGACTTCTCCTTTACATCTCATTCCCACGGGCAGACAATTCATCTCCCCTACACTTGGATGAAGCCCATTCACATTAGGGAGGGCAATCTACTCCGCTGGGTCTACTAATTCAGATGTTAATCTCAGCCAGAAGCACCCTCAAAGACATAGCCAGAATAATGTTTGAACAAATGTCTGGGGACTTGTACCACGGTCAAGTTGACACATAAAATCAAACATCACAGTGAGCCCTTAAATATTTTCTAAATCCCTTACAAAGCAGTTATGTTGCTTTAAAAATCATTTTTAGTCACTCTGTTTGCTTTGATACCCCTATTATTTGTCCTGCAAAATACAAGTTGTAGCTAATAATTGTTAAAGTCTTTATACTGATAATTAACTTGCATGCACGTAAGTTCATTTTACTCTAGTATGTCATCATTACATTATTTTATCAGTAATGCTTCTTGGTTGTAAGCAACTCAAAATAACTCTGGATAACTTAAGTAGAAAAATAAGGCCTAAAAAATAAAGCCTAAACAATGCCTGGGAAGTTGGAGAATAAGGCTTAGTCAACTGTCAGGAACTGAAAGAGAGGACAGGCAGTAGGAAAAACAACCAAGACCACTCTGGATTTGAACACCTGCATTCCTGAATAATTAATGACATTGATGTTTCCACTCCTTCTGGACTTATGTCTCTCCCTCAAATCCTGTGTGGGTGCATTCAGTTGAAAGAACTCAAATAACACACGTCTGTGCCTTCGCCACCACAAGAGAATTAAGCTGATTTCTTGCATGTTGAACACCTGACACAATAAGGCCTGCCACTAATTTGAGAAGGGTGTTCAGATTCTGGGTAATATTTTTAATGACAACTATCCCACAGATTCCTCCAGAAATATTACTTCTGTGGTATATAATAACAGATTGACAGTAAGATTTACACAGAAATTAGAAGCATATATTTTCAGTAAAATAACAGATGCTAGTGTATTAAACATGGCATGGTTTTAAATTTAAAATAAACTTTATAAAAATGAACTTTGAGATATCACAACAATTTCTTGTGCTTTCCAAAATTTAATTGGCCTTTCCAATGAGTCTCTAATGAGGATTGAATCCTAGTTTCAGAACCTTTCAATTTTTTCAATCTACAGACATTTATCGACCTATTAGTCTTAGTTCAGCCTCTTAGAATAAAAGATCAAAGAACAGCAGATAATTACATATGGACATTTCCATTAAAGTGCACCATGTAGGTTTTTTTCGCAATTGTTAATGGTGTGTTGACACTATGAGAGTAACTCATTATATTCCTGACTTTATATATAGCTATGTGTATAATTAGCTATTCATAGCTAAGAGTACTTATTTAATTGACATTATCAAAATTGTAAATTCCCTTTTTATTTACCTAAAAATATACATAATCGAAGCAGTTGATGCACATGTTAAAAATAAATAGTGCCAAAGGACTTATCATGAAAAGTAAAACTCTTCTAACCTATAATTTTATGTCCCCACTGTCACCTATTTTAACCATTTTTTAGTTTTAATTATCTTGTAGATTACACATAGAAGGCTAAGTGAAGTGTTCATATTGCAATCCTTACAATCTATTATCTATACAAAGGCACTATATGACAACATTTCCTCTTTGTGTTTCATAGTGTATTGATCCCATATCAACACAAACAACTGTAACTGGTGGAGAAAAAATGAAGGTAATTAGGAGAATAACAATGGAGGAATAAGATGGACTGAATCAGAGATATTCCAGTACGTATATTCTCCTCAGAGTTGGCCATACCCTGTCTCTCAATGAAAGGAAACAATCTGGGGTAAATTGTTGAGATGCCTGGACATTCATTATTTGAGTCTTTATTTGAGAATGGAGAGAAGCACATACACCCTTCCTCCCAGGTATGTGATGATGAGGCCTTGAGCTCATGTGTGTCTTGGGGCTGTTATGCCATCCCTGTGTAACCACCTGAGCAAGAACTACTCTATTCTAAAACTTGTTACATAGTTTGTTTTTTGGTCTGGTGACAGTTCAGCAGTCAGGACGCAGCTGCTATTTGCAGCTTGGTTATTTTCCCCTAGAAAACTCAAGCCAAGAGAAAAACGTTAAGGAAGCAGAACATTTATTTTTGGCACTTGTTCATATATTCAGTATTTTGATGTCACAAGTTAGAAGAATCTGAATGATAGTCCATACCAAGCACCATGGTCTAGATGTGAAAAATCAAATCGGGGGAAAGTCATCTATTCTTTGAAGTGAAAATTAGAACTTCTTCAAGTCTAAATGCTTTTTTGTTGTTGTGTGTGTGTGTTTTATTTGCAGTAACATGTGCATGCACACCCACATATTATTGGTAGAGATACTTTTCTACTTAAATAAGTTTTGTATTGGTATTTTGAAGCACACATAAATGAATATGACTTCCACATTTTAGACTACCGATTTATTGTTCTAGGCAATACAGCTTGGATGCTAATAAGAATTCTACCCTCCTGATTTCTTGTGGTCTCTCCCACCTTAGTAAACAATATTGCCATCTTTTCAGCTGCTTTGACCAAAAACTTGGAATTATCCCATAGTTCTTTTTATTTAAATCCATTTTATTTGCCACAAGCCACAACCAATCCACCAATAAAATTACCCATCTGTCCATTCAAAATACGTTTGGAATCCAACCACTTTTCAGTACTTCCATGATCAACTTCTTGATCCAACATCATCTCATTGGATTTTTGCAATAGTCGGCTAACTATTCATTCTCTCTTTGCATTCTTCATCCCCTTATGTTTATTTTCCATAAAGCATCCATTTTTGTATTATAAGTCAGATCATTTCATTAAAGTAAAAGTAAAACCAGAATACTTCCTTGTGACCCATGGGTCCCATGTAATCTAGCCACCTGCTACTTTATAACATCATTTACCATCACATCTATTCATGCCTCTTCATCCAGATCATCCTTCTTGCAGATATACTGATCATGCTCTTACCTCAATGCATTTGCACATGCTGTTCCATCTTCCTGGAAGGCCCATTGCTCTGATATTCACATTATGCTTCTTCATGTTCTCAGGTCTCAATTCAAATATCACTTTGTGACCATGGCATTTTTCTGATAACTATAAATAAAATAGTAATCTTGACCCATATCTCTGGCCCTTTATCCATCGTACCCTTTTTATTTTTCTTTAAGATTTGCATAACTATCTGCCCTTTCATTTATGTGTTTGTTTCTCATGTCTTCACCTAGCTTCTGCCCTCGGAACATAAGATCTCTCCTCATAGAGATTTTATTTTTGTTTGTTTACTATGATACCTTAGGCATTTGTGTATCAGCTGGCTTGGAGTCAGCATCCAAAATTATTTGTTCAAATCAATGAATGGACAAAAAATAAATAAATGCACAAGAGATGAAAATTTTATGCTCAGAAAAGGGGTATGGCTATTTAGGCTTGACAGAGACATTAATTAAATTGAAGCCAGAAGTACAGTCATCAAATTTGGCAATCTTGGGTCACTATTAACTTAAAGGAGGATAGATTTAATGGAGTTGCAGGCTTGCTATGTACTCCTCTGTAATCCCATCTCAGCCCCATCATATCTGTGTATTTGAGAAGAATGGTTCAGAACCAATGTCTTCTGTAAATGTGAGGCTGATACTTGAAAGTCTTCCCCAGTCTAAGGGTAGAACAGAGGAGGGGCAGGGGCAGAGGAAATCCTTCAACCATCATGGATGGTGATTCTGAATCCTACTAGGATGCGGAGGTGAAACCACAATCAGGCAGAGGAAAACAGTGGCAGGATGGGCAGTGAGTACAGATGCGACTCTAGTAGCACGCCTAACACTAGACCATCCTCATGAGTTTTGTGCAGGAAAATACTTTTAAATTACACACAATCTCTCTTAGTTGAACTCATCATGTTCTAAAGAACATGTAGCACTAGGCCTTGGTGATAGTTACCAGTCCTGGGTCACTGCTTCACCATTCAAGCTATTGCTCCTGCATTGATGCTGGAAGATTTTTATACATTCCTTCATTCATTCATTTAATAAATACATTATGCTTCTCCTAAAGGCCAGATGCTATTCTAAAATCTGGGTAGAAAACACAAATTGAGCATGGTTTCTGCTTTCAAACCACATACAACTGGAAGCAAAGTTCAGAAAAAAATGTTTCACAGTATAAGTAACACTGACATCCATTGGACACTCAGCCTTTGCAATGGGGAGAGAGGACTGTGTTGTAGTTTTAGTTAAGAAAGAAACAAGCTGATGGTAAATGAAGCATACCTTCAATATATTTACATGTGTTAAGAAGGAAATGCAAGACTCCAGATATCTACCTTTGGATTTATTTGTCAGAAAATATCACCACCCTACTGTCAGAAAATAGAAAACATACTTTCTAATTTGATTATTTTCTAGCCATATTGAATAATGTCTGTATATTCAACTATAAATAGCTTTTTGAATGATTCTAGTGAGATCTTTAGTTAAGGCAATAAGACAGGGTTTCTTCCTTCTAGCATATGTTTGAGTGAAGCCCTAGTTGGTCACTGTATTTTAATTTTTGGGTGGATACTACACAATTTAGAATTTCATAGACTTATATGCTGCTTATGTTGGTATGTCACATGAGCTTAGGGAAAAATTAGTTTGCTGCATAAAACAATGTATTTAAATTGTTTGAAGGATTTCTTAATAAATAAAGATGGTGTTTTAAACATTCATATCATTCCACAATGGATTCAATGTTTTATAAAGGGTGTAATTTTTGGAAAAGTAAGTAAACATATGACAAAACATTGTTCTCAGTACATTAAATACCAAAGTTCAGGAGAATTTTTAAATGTGCTCCAGAGAGATAATTACCACAAAAAACAACCCTGATTACTCCTTCTATTAGACTTTATTCATTTATTAATTAATTTCTTTATTTATTTTACAAATTTTCTTGCAGCATCTATTGTGGGTTAGGCATTACAAAGTGCCCTAGGAACTTAATTATGTGTTTAATAAATATTTATTGAATCAACATTAGGTA
Organism: Mandrillus leucophaeus; assembly: GCF_000951045.1. Classification (NCBI taxonomy): domain Eukaryota; kingdom Metazoa; phylum Chordata; class Mammalia; order Primates; family Cercopithecidae; genus Mandrillus; species Mandrillus leucophaeus. The sequence continues at coordinate 7,192,599 of NW_012103920.1, forward strand.
AGTGGGAGAACAAAACACAGTACTTCATCTCTAGGCTTTTCCAGTCCACAGAGAAGTCACCACAATGAACTGTCTTTTATCTGAGACCTGAAGGATGAGCCATGAAACAAAGTTCATCGGTGCTCTGGTTTATGATGGATGACTGGACTCTTCCCTGGGGTAATGGGTGATGCAAAGCACAGGGCAGGGTGTTTATTGCTCTCCTAGCACTGTGATTGCAAATGCTTTGCTTGTTGGTTGAGTGGTCTCTGTGCCATGTGCTATCTCAGGTGACCTGAGGGGGTCTGAGTGATTAAGAAGCTACTTGGGAAGCCTTTACGCCACTCCTTGGGAAAGTTCAACCTCTCAGCTGAATCTGGCAACTGGGAAGTTGGTTCTGGAGCTTCGAATGATGACTACGGGAGAGTGAGTTCTCTCTGGCTTGGGTTATTTGTCAATCTGTTCAGTATCTTGTATCGCTTTCAATTAAGTCATTCTTATCAGCATTCCAATGCACCTTATCATTTCTAACGTGAAAAACAATCCACAGGTACCACTGTATACTCCACTTCCCTCTGCAGGTGACTTTTTAAAGGAGTAGTCTACACATGGTGCCTTCAGTTCTTCGTCATTCATGGCTCACTCCAACCTGGCTGCCAAACTCACATACCCATTTTGTAACATCCAATAGGCATTTTTCAGTCCTTATCTTACCACACACCCAACAGCATTTGATTCCGTTGTTCCCCCGCTCCCTTACACTCTTCTCTTTTGACTTTTACATCACCACCCTAACCATTGTTGCTTCTATAACTGAAATTCTTCTGAGTCTGTCTCTCTTTCAAGGTTCTCTTTTCATATGGTCCCTAAAATATTGAATTTTTGTAAGGTTCAGTCTAGGATCTCCTCTTTTAACTCTCTATTTTCCTCCTAGATGATAGCATTCATTCTCATGGCTTTAAATACTACCTGTGTATCAATAGCTTCAAACCTTACATTCCAGCTCTAATGAGCTTCAGGTCCATTTAGTCAAATGCCCAGTTAACAGATATGAATATTTCAGGATAGCTCAGACTTCACATGCTCAGGAGAGGAACATTGATATTATTGATATTCTGATAGTAATCTTAATAAAAATAATTTCCATCCACCCAGTTGATAAAGAAATGTCCGTCTTTACAGTTTTCCCACTCTCACCTCCTACACACTAGTAATTAGAAAACCCTTGTAGTTTACATAAAAATATTTTCTAATCTCCCAGTTACCTCTGCCCTAAGGCCACCTTCCAAGCTGTCCCAGTCTCTTACACCTGTTCTTGACAGCTATGCTGTGACGCACTGCAGTCCCTTTTCCACACATCACACAGGTCAAAATTTAATATGTGAACCAGGTGTATCATTTAGTTACTTCAGCCCCATTATGAACATCCTCATCCATCAAGGGCTGTATCTTTCCTGTATATTCACATAAAGCAGTACTACAGAGGAATGAAGGGTGATCAATTAACGTCAGGCGCAACAACATGGGTATATCTCAGAAATATAATGTTGAGTGAAACAAGCCAAAAATAAAAAAGCTCTTACCTTATAATTTTATTCATATAATGCTAATGAAAGAAGTCAAACTGATCAATGCTGGTAGAAGTTAGCATTGGAGGCTGGGCGCGGTGGCTCACGCCTGTAATCCCAGCACTTTGGGAGGCCGAGACGGGAGGATCATGAGGTCAGGAGATCAAGACCATCCTGAATAACATGGTGAAACCCCATCTCTACTAAAAAATACAAAAAATTAGCCAGGCATGGTGGCGGGCACCTGTAGTCCCAGCTACTTGGGAGGCTGAGGCAGGAGAGTGACGTGAACCCAGGAGGCGGAGTTTGCAGTAAGCTGAAATTGTGCCACCGCACTCCAGCCTGGGCCACAGAGCAAGACTCCATCTCAACAAAGAAAAAAAAGAAGTTAGCATTGGAGTTACATATGGATACATAACAACTACAAATAATTGAACTGGTAATGTTCTGCAGCAGCTACCTGGATATCTTCGCTTTGTGAAAATTCACTGAACTGCATAGTTAAGGTTTGTGCCTTTTCCTTTATAGAGGTTATGCCTCAATAGGAAACTTACTTTAAAACTCAAAGAGTGTTTGGATCTTTCACTTCTGTTATTGTTACTAACCGCTCTTTGTATGTTAAAACTAAGAAATAGAAATGGTAGCATTTTCTACTGGGTAATTATTGTGTATTTAGAAAAATGCCTAATTATACATTCAACTAACACACAAGAATGATTTCAGAAAGCTTTGGCTAATATGAAAACTATGTGTTCTGAATAAATAATATCCTGTTGTCAGAAAAGTAAATAGCTAGGCCTATGATTAAATAATGTTAATACAACTATGGTAAAGAAAATAAATTAAAAACATAAACAAAGTCTAGAAATACAATATTAAAAGTGCTATTCTGGTTATTACACTGATAAGAACAGTAATACTATTCTGTTTCATGGGAAAACCAACACAGAGGAGCTCCGAGAATCTATGTTTTACAACTCAAATTTACAATATGAAAGCTGCTCTTGGAACTGTGAGATTTCTTAGTAATCACTTAAGGTTGAAATTTTATTTCAGGTATCTAGATATAAAAGAACTGACAATGAATTCAGTTTTAGGACATTGGAGTTACTTGTCTACAAATTTCTTATTTTTTAATTTCATGGTCATTTTTGAGACATACAATAATATGCATTTGTGGGTCAAAATTATCAAAGCCAGTAAACAAGACATATTCTGTTTGTAAAAACGTAAAATAAAAATTGGTTTTGAATTTGCAAGACAATATTATTATATTAACTTTCAGAACAAATTCTATCCATTGAAACTTCTCAATCAATCATACAATATGAGGTGAAATATAAAATAGAAATAACAAATTTAAAGTGATGTAAATTACAGCATCAATCATTTTTCTTTGGTTTGAGAGTTAGTTTTTCTGGACTGAAGAATGAAGACTAATCTGAATTGAAACATTAAAGACTCTCATTTGGAGGTATGATGTGAAAACTATTAATATGATTAAGCAGTTCAGTTAAAACATAAATTATTCACTACCCTTGAAAACTCAGCTTTACTAAATTATTAAAAGTTCTAAACATTAAAGTTAAAATAAAATTACAAATATATGTATTATAGATATTTTCTGCTTTATCATCCTCGTTATTTGAATGAAAGATATTAAAGTTCTACACTAATGTAGCTTTCCTCGTTTCTTTTTTGCTCTTTTTTGTAAACTTTTATGACAACTTTAGCAGCAAATCAGAATTTTTACTGATTCTCTACAAACTTAGGCAATCAAGCATATTCCTAAGATATATTTGCATACAATTTTTAATAGGTAAGATTTTGTAATGTTTTAATGTTTCCAATGGGGGAAAAGTCTCCAAAACAAATAGGAGTTTCATCACCAGTCTAAAGACAACTTGATTTTCCTGTTTTCAAATGATTAAATCCATTTTATAGCAGTTGATAAATATCAACCTGAATGAGATCTTCTTTGTGAGCATGGGGGCTTGGGTAGAGAGCTGGGCAGATGGATGTTTCAGTCAGTCATGTTTCAGTCAGTCATGACCCCTTCAAATTCCATTTCACGACTCACTTCATGTTCAGAGCTGAATTTGCATGAAAATCAAATTCATAAATTCAGCCATGGCTTTGATCAGAAATTTTTCGGTTGTTATCGTTCTTTTTGAATTGTTGTAAACGTCATGGCAGATGGGATGTTTCTGAAATGTCTACTGATGCTCATCTTCCTTCTCTCACCACAGCACAGTACTAGAAAATCTTTAGCACCTTCCCAGGACAAGGCCTTCTTAGAATCTGAATGATCCTTAGACATAACACCTTCATTTCATAAATGAGGAAAGTAAAGTTACAGTCTGAAATAGGACCTGTCTCTCTTCCTCCCAGCCCAGTGACCTTTCAGATACACCAGTGTCGTCTCCAAGAAAGTGAGCGTAAAGCCTGGGAAACATTGTGATTAATTAGAAACTTTGCTATAGAAATGATCAACAGAAGATAAAGCAATTTACATATACACACATACACACACACATACAGACACATATCTATGCAACTGCTGTGTTATATATTTATATAGTATATTTATATTTACATCTACATATACTTTATGAAAATTATAAAAGGAAATAAATCAATTTACATAAATTTTCAATTGCTTTATATTTCCGCTACATATGAGTAATGCATATTTATATATTTCCCTATAAATGATACTTACAACAATTAGCTAAAATAATATGTTATACGAGAGCATGGAGTTTGGAAAGCGGAAACATTTGAATGCCAGATCTGCCACCTAACACCTCTGTAGCTGTATGACCTTGGACATGGTATTTAAAATTTCAGAGACTCAGTGTTTGTTGTTGCTTTTAATATATATGGGGCTGGAATGTGGATTAGATAAGTTAATGTTTATAAATGCTTACCATTTATCATGCCTGATGCATGGCAGTTAAGATGCTTATTTTCCAAGTTTCAAAAAAATTTCCCATGCATGCAAGCAAGTACAATAACCCATACCATTTGCCAGGAAATAGGCGATTGCTTTTTTTTTTTGGCATAGGATCACATTTATCCTGTAAGGTTGGTGCAACTGACATCATGGTCACAGATAAGGGCACAAATGCTTAGAGGGGTGAAATGGCCTGCCCAGCACATACTGAAAGTGACTGGTACAGCTCTTATCTACGTCACCAAACAGATGGAAAAGTAATTTCAATTTAAGCCACACAAAAAGCTCTAATTCAAGGACTGCAAGTATGTTTGCCTCAGTAATCCATTTTCCAAAATTAACCTCATTCTTACAATTTCCACTTTCCTGAAACATTAAAAGACTTTAAGTTTCTACTCTGATATGTATTGCTCAAATGTATATAATATAGTCGTGAGATTATACAAAAACTCTTACCTTCAGATCTGTTTTTGCCTGACATAACCTATAGACAGGTTCTTAAACAATGATCAGCATTGCAATAAAGAGAAATTAGATACCTGTAAGTTGGAACTTTAACCACACACTATGCTGTGATCTGAAATCTCCATGATCATTAATACATTTCTAGGCCAGGACCCAAGATTCTCTTTAGTACTATAATTTAAAAAGCATCTCTTCTGCATTCATATAGGCAACATGCCAAGAAAGGAAACAAAAATGGTCTTGATTCGTTTCCCAGCTGGCACTTTGGGCTGAATGGCCAACTACCAAAGAACTGCCATTTGTCACATAGGAAAACAAAATGAATTCCTTGCTAAGTGTACATACTTCTTACTGTTGAAAAATCATCCTAAGAATAAACTAATTGCCTCTGTAAAACACAATTTCATCTCACCCAGCATCCATCTGGAAACTCTGAGAGAGACAAATATAAACTTGCTGGCAGTCGTGATTTTGGATTTAATACAACTATTGATATATGGCTATTAATAATATCCTTTTTCCATTGATATTGTTTCAGTATAGTATCCCATTTTTACTGTAAATAATTTGCTTTTAAGAATGCTGTTAATTAAACAGGCAAATTATGTTTATATGGCTGTGTTATATGTATATATATAAAACAAAATCGTGTGTGTGTATATATATAATTCAATTGGCATCTAAAGTACATATATATTGTAAAATTACTTAAAACCCACAATAATCTCCTTCATGCAATTATAATAAATAATTCCTGGTCATTTTAATTAAATTATTTACAAGCATCAGAGATATCTAGAAACACATGAGGCTTGCTTTTGAAAATAGGATTTGAGATTGGGTTCATGCAGGTAAAACACTGAAATTTAGTCATACCCATAGGCAAAACAAAAAATGTAAAATGTTCAGCAGTTATTTTCTGGCTACCACTAGTTAACCAGTTGTCATTTCAAGTATTTAGCACAGGTTTTTCTCTGGAAGATGTGTCCATTTGGAATTTCTTATCTCTTCCTACTCTCCACATCATTCAGCTTGAAGTTTGAAAAGGAGCACTGACATTGAATATTTCACACAAGTAGAGATTTTAAAATGGGTAAAATCTTACAAGATGCCTTTAATCATTGTCTAGTGCATTAGGAACTATACTAGGATATAGTGCAGCAGCATCCATTACATGGAAACCTTGCATCTTAACATTCCCAATTGCCTTCTTTAGAATGTTCACTTAACTCTTAAGTAATCACACTTGAGTTGTAAAGAGTTCCAGGTCCAAAAATTCCACTTCATGATCATTCTATTCATAAATTCTGTGGGCCAGAGTGAGTGGAGAAGAGCTATTTGGGCAAATTTTTAGTTTATGGGAAAAAAAAAAAAAGGCCGGGCACAGTGGCTTACACCTGTAATCCCAGCACTTTGGGAGGCCAAGGCGGACAGATCACCTGAGGTCAGGAGTTCCACACCAGCCTGGCCAACATGGTGAAACCATGTTTGTACTAAAAATACAAAAATCAGCCAGGCATGGTGGCACATGCTTGCAGTCTCAGCTACTTGGGAGGCTGAGGCAGGAGAATCGCTTGAACCCAGAAGGCGGGGGTTGCATGAGCCAAGATCGTGCCACTGCACACCAGCCTGGGCCACAGAGTGAGACTGTATCTCAAAAAAAAAAAAAAAAGAAAAGAAAAGAAAAAAAATCAGAATTTTGAAATTTCTAATGAAAACTACAAACACTTGTATAGTTAGGCAAAAATTTATATTTAAATGTCTTTACAGTTGCTTATTACTTAATTATATTTACATTGTAAGAACCTGTTTGGAGTCAGGAATCAATCAGTGGTTCATTAAACTTCTATTTTATTCAAGGAATACTTTCCTACTATTAAGCTGTGTCATTTGGATAAGCATAACGTTAGTGGGTATGTTATTAACACTGATTATAACTAAATCTGACAAGCTATGCTGACCTAGAGAAATAAAATCAAAAAATTCCCATTTGATTCATTCCAAAGGAATTGAAACCCTAATTTGAAGAAATGTTCCATTTGCATCTACATGCAGCTTTATGATTTATGACGTGAGAGTTTTCAGCTAAGATAGAAAGTTGACTCTCTAGGAGTTATTATCTGGTGGAAATGAAATTTCCTAACCTATTTAGATGAACCGGGTTGTGCATTATCTTTCACACTGGTATCTCCTCACTGCCTTCATTTCAATAACTGCTGCTATTCTCTGCCTACTGGGGGAGAAGAAGATAAAAAAATGTTATTCCATGAGAATGTAAAATATCCCATCTTTATTATATTTAGATAAAAAGTCTGCTTGAAGAAGAATAATTTTATGTATATAATAATTATATTCCTGAATTATCTTTTATCTGTTGCAATATAGAAAGGTGTGAGTAGCACAACATTTTACTGTGTTCACTTCTATTAGTGACATTCCTATACAGAATAATTCAAAGAAATGAAAAAAATAGGATTTTGAAAGTTGTGTAGTGAGGGTCAAATGTCACAAAGGTTTATGAATATTTACAATAATCACTTTTTGTATTGATGAGCTTCCTCAAGTTGCTAAGTGCTAGTATTTTTGAGAATTCTCATGATTAGCGAACTACTACATTATAATTTTGTGAGTTTTTAAAGTGTTTTCTATCTTGTCACTTTTAGAGACTTTATTTGCATGTTATATTGGGATTGCAACCAAAGATTAGTAAACTAGTGTGTTCAACAAGAAAACTTTGGAAATGTCCTTTTAAATTACTCTTTCTAATAAACATTAAAATGTATTGATTAATTTTTTTATTTCTAAGTTCTTGTTAAGATTGGAAAATGAAAAATCACTTACATTGTAAAACTCTCTATCTTAGCTGAAAACTCTCCCTGTCATAAATCATAAAGCTGCTGTAGATGCAAATGGAGCATTTCTTCAAATTAGGATTTCAATTCCCTTCACATTATAGCACTTGCAGATGAATGACCTTCAAAGATAGTTCTTTTCAAGAATTTCCAAATTTGACAGACAGTGCACAATCGAAGAGATGCTATGTGGAGATATTCTATAAGAATGTGTCAGCCAGCTGAGTGCTTACTATCATTGAGTCTCAAGGTTAGAAGGGAACTTAAAACTCACTTAGTTCAACCATGTGTTCTGATGCTTGAAGTGTTTCTAGAGAGAAGCTCACTCTGGAGCTTGGCTACATGGGTTTTAATCCCAGCTCCTAGCTTTCAGCATGGGGCCAGTTACTTAACCTGCTAGAGCTTCATTTTCCTCATGTATAAAATGGGAATGACAATAATAGGACCTGTTAAAAATATTATTATAAGGATTCAACGAGTTATTACATATAAAACATTTAGAATCATGCCTGGTCGGGTGAATCACCAGAGGTCAGGAGTTCAAGACCAGCCTGGCCAACATGGTGAAATCCCATCGCTACTAAAAATACAAAAAAAATTAGCTGGGTATGGTGGCAGATCCCTGTAATCCCAGCTACACAGGAGGCTGAGGCAGGAGAATTGCTTGAACCTGGAAGGCTGAGGTTATAGTGAGCCAAGATCACACCACTGCACTCCAGCCTCAGCAACAAGAACGAAACTCCATCTCAAGGAAAAAAAAAAAAAAAAAAAATCATGCCTGATACCCACCCATCCCTCCTCCTTTCCCACACTGAGTACCTAGTCTTGTTTGGGTCATCTCAAATAAATCTATTATATTTGGTCAACAAATATTATTGATGATTTCTTTCTGCTATTCAGTCCAGAGCTATCTGCTCACTGTTCTAGTTCCATCCCTTGGAATCAGGCAGAAGAAAGAGGCTTACTCTCAACATTCCTTAATTCAGCATGGGCTCCAAAATTAGATAGATTGGGTGGTGACTTGGTTATTGACTGAGGCTAGTAACCTAAATCATTTAATACCATGTTTTCCCGTGGGCTAGAGAGAGAGAGAGAGAAAGGGAGATTTAAAAGAGACAGAGAGAGAAGTGTTAAAATAGTGCCAACTTCTTAGAGCTGAATGTACATATGCGTTTAGAATTTAATTAATCGTAATAATGGGAATGATGATGGCAAAGAAGATACTAATTCCCATTCTAGGTTAAATGTGCCCAAGTCACCTTACACTTGTGAAACTGTTTGCTCAGAGCTTTACTGCATATCCCTGACTACCACAGATTTTACATGACTGCAAAGTTACTCTCATGGCTATACTCCTCAAAGAGTTTTGTTGTGCATCAGTTTTGATTCTGTAGTTCTGACAAAAAAAAAAAAGCATCTTGATAATATGTTTCACCTGTTTTATTGACAAAAGATGTCTGAGAGTTTGAGTATCTTATCAAGATCAATCATTTCACCTGATACAGAAGCACTGCAGTCAATTACGTGCAAATTTTGGACAGACACCTTGGTATTATTTTGTTGCAATTGCTTATTAGTTCTCATGTTATATTCCTGCACTGCACTTAATTTTCATATTGAAAATAGACATCCTCCCGTTCAAACTTCCTAAAATGAAACCATATTGCTCTTCATTTCAGGCAATATTTTTTTCATGTTTCAGGTACTGTTTTTCCCTGAATTGTTTGTATTTTCTAAGCAATACCAAAAATGTTGATAAAACAAAAGATCGCATCATCTCTCACTAAAAGAATGATGATGGTCTTATCACTATGTTTTCACTCTCACCATTCATCGCTTTAATCTACAAACAACTGCCAGTCATCTTTCTACAGCATAAATTTGTCCTTCATTGATTAAAATCTTCTATTGCACAACATCACCTACAGAATGAAGTGCCTTTTCAAGGCATACAAAGTCCTCTATTACTGCATTAATTTCTTCACCAAATTCATTTCCTTTATTTAAGTTTCTTGCATTGTGTCTGTATCTCATCTATACCACTACATGGAATTTACCAATTGATTCAGGCTGCTTTGTAGCTTCCCGATATAGTATCTGATGTTCTGGATACATAGAAACACTGCCTACGCTCACATTAACCACAGAACTTACACACACACACACACACACACACACACACACACACACCATACTTATCTTGAAAATTCTCCCATGTTTTTTGATTACCATCTCAAATATTTTCTTTGAAGTGTTTCCTAGTTTCCTGTTTTTTGGTGTCAGGATGTTAGACTAATTTGTATCATTTGTATCATTTTTTGGAGACAGGATGTTAATTTACATAGCTTTTTATGACTTGTATATATTACTTGACCATAAAATCATTTAAATTGTAGAATAGACTTTATTATTTGAATGTACTTTTATCTATTCATCTATTTTGCTTTTTGTACATGTGTTTTTCAAAGTGACTAGAATTAGTTTCTCCAAATGTAAATAATTATTCATTTTGGATGATGAGATTTGGGGAAATGCCTTTTTTCTACATGTACACTTTCTTCTTTTTTTTTTTAACTTTTAAGTTCAGGGTTACATGTACAGGTTTGTTACATGGGTAAATTTGGGTCATGGGGATTTCTTGTATAGATTATTTCATCACTCAGGTATGTATTAAGCCTATTACCCGTGAGTTGTTTTTCCTGATACTCTACCTCTTTCTACCCTCTGAAAGGCCCCACTGTGTATTGTTCCCCTGTATGTGCCCATGTATTCTCATCATTTAGCTTCCCCTTTAAATGAAAATATGAAGTATTTGGTTTTCTGTTCTTGTGCTAGTTTGCTAAGGATAATGGCCTCCAGCTCCATCCATGTTCCTGCAAAGGATATGATCTTGTTCTTTTTATGGCTGCATAGTATTCCATGATGTATATGTACCACATTTTCTTTATCTAGCTTAACACTGATGGGCATTTAGGTTGAGTCCATGTCTTTGCTATTGTGAATAGTGCTGCAATGAACATACATGTACATGTGTCTTTATATTAGAATAATTTATATTCCTTTGGGTATATATTGCTGGGTCGAGTGGTGTTTCTGTCTTTAGATCTTTGAAGAATTGCCACACTGTTTTCCACAATGGTGGAACTAATTTATGCTTCCACCAACAGTGTATGAGAGTTCCTTTTTGTCCACAACTTTGCCAGAGTCTCATATTTTTTTTTTTTACTTTGTTCATTGCTTGAATTGTATACATTTGTCATTAAAAATAATAGTGGGAATCTTTTACGTGGAAAGATTTTTTTTTCAGATTTTTCTCACTATTTTGAAAATAGATATTTAAAAATCAACAGCAAGGTGAAATACAATGACTCTAATTCCATATCAAGTTCTAAAGATTGTAAGATTGAAGTTAAGTAAGCAATTTTATATAATTTTTAGAATCCATATAGTCATTTGGCATAGATTATAGAAATCCAGATGGCATTAAAAATAAGAGGAATTTTCCACATTTTTTGGGTGCCATGATGATCTTTCTATCATAAAATTTTGAATCAAGAAATAAAAATATTTATTATGTAGTGAAAGAATGTATACAATATATAATTGGGAAGATACTATGGAAATTGCTGGGTAGTCAAATGTAAAAGGAACTGCTGTGTTTGCATGTCTAAAAAAATAACTGGACCATACAAGTTTAGGCATTATGCTTTTCCATGGGCAAAAACAATTATGATCATCCTTTTCAGAGGTTCTTACAGTAGAAAATACATTTTTTAAAATAAAATAAATTAACTGAACTCTATAGGCAGAGAATGTTTGAGTGATGCTGAGTGGCTCTGCTCTGGCTGTCTTTTAAAACACAGGAAAGAGATAACATTTCAGCTTTTAATAGCTGGTTAACATTTGGCTCATGTGAGTTTGCAGACAAATAATATCAGCTTCATCTCATCTAACTACATCTGACTTCAGGCAAGGACAAGAGGATCAATTCACTCTATGATGGTAGAATGCTAAATCAGCTCCTCAAAACTGGTTTTCCAAGATATTAAACCATAAATATCATCTTGCTTGCAGATGAGCTTCCATTTCAAGCCCCTTCAGTAATGCTTTCCTGTCCTTTCTTCACTTCTTTCCTTGAGGACTAGAAAACTTCCTAAGTATCTGCTCACCCCACATACCACAGAATTTAAAAACTGAGTTTTACCTTTACATTCAATAAATAATCAGCCAAACAAAAAGACAAAACTAAAGCCAAAAACGAAGTTTCAAATATTCAACTACTCATGTGAAAACATTTCCATGAGTCTGATTTACCTGGGTAATTCCTTCCTTTTTTTACTTAATCATACATGTGTAAATCCTAATTAAGATTTCTCTGATAACCACAGGTGATAGATTAAAAGCAAAAATAAAATAGAAACCTAATAAACTTTTAGTTCTCTAAGAAATCTACTTGGAAAATTTAAGTACTTTTCTTAAATGTCTAACACATATATATGTATTCAGTGCCACAGGTAGTAAACCATTAGTCTCTTAGGAGTCTCAAATCATCGAGTTTAAGTTACTTCCTAACTTTAAATCCTTGGGCACAATGTATATTCACTCTATAACTGAGTTTTCCCACATTTAATTTGGACATAATGGCACCTGTCTCATTGTAATGGTGAGTAGTAAATAAGATGATGAATTTTGATTTCTAAGCAAAGCACCTGAAAATAAGAGTGTGAGGTAAGCGATAATTATTCTTTCTGAATATGCTATACATAAGCATTCTTCTTTAAAGCTCTGGGTTCTTTCATGTCTAAACCTGAACCCTAGAGAAGGCTGAAAGCTCATTAGGGTATTGAAACACTAATTCCTACAGCTCAGAGCTCGAGTACCTAAGTCAACCGCTTTGACTGCTGATTGAGCTGAGTCTCTACAGTAAGTTTTAGGTAACTTCCAGAACTCTAAGTTTAAATAGATTTTATGTAAGCTTAAGAAAGAGCATGATGGTACTCACATGTGGAATGTAAATAAAGCCAGACTCATAGGAATGGAGTAGAAGAGTGGCTACCAGGGAATGGGGAGAGGGGAGTGGGGGGGAAAATGGAGAGATATTGGTCAAAGGGTACAAACTTTCAGTTATAAGATGAGTAAGTTCTGGAGATCGAATGTGCAGCGTGATGACTACAGTTAATTATGATGTATTTTATACCTGAATGATGTATCTTATACAACTCAAATGTTTTCACTACAAAAACATAAAACGGCAACCATGTGAAGGACGGATACACTCATTAGTGATTGTGGTACTGATTGTGGTAATCATTTCACAACGTATATGTACATCAAAACATCACATTGTGGCCAGGCATAGTGGCTCACACCTGTAATCCCAGCACTTTGGGAACCCAAGTCAGGAAGATTGTTTGAGGCCAGGAACTGTAGGCCACCATGGGCAACAAAGCAAGACCCGATCTCTACAAAACATTAAAAAAAAAAATGTAGCTGGACATAGTGGTGCACACCTGTAGTCCCAGCTACTCAGGACTGAGGAGGTTGTGGTGGGAGGATCGCTTGAGCACACGAGCTTAAGGCTGCAGTGAGCTGCAATCATGCCACTGCACTCCAACCTGGGCAACAAAGCAAGACCTTGTCTCAAAAAAAAAAAAAGAGAAAATGTATACCTTAGATATGTACAAATTTTAGTTCTCAATCATAGCTCAATAAAACTGAAGGGAAAAGTGAAATACCATGATGAAAGAAAAAAAAGCAACATTTTCCATGTTCCCTTTGGATGTTAAAGAGTAAACAGAGTTGATGCCTTTTACATGGAGGAAAACATCACGATTGTGGCACAAAATATCTGGGCCATGATGAACTCCCTCCCAAGGATTTCCTGTGCCTCCAGAGGTGGCTTACGGAGGTTGCCAAGCTCAGCACCAGCTCTCTGCAATTACTTCAAACTGGCCCCTGGTTGGACAGCTCTCAATGCCTCTAATGGCATAAATTCTCTGGGGAATCCACTGCCCCATTCATGTCTATCTAAAAATAGTGTTTGGCTTCTGAAAGAATTGATAATGTTCTTTTAACCTGTCAATACCACCTCTAGAGGGCAGCTAACTAGTATCTCTGTGATAGGGGGCACATTTCTATGCTGGAATGTCTTCAAAAAATGTTTCTTAGTGAGTGTGGCTGAGGCTCTTTAGCTCCTTCAGGGAACCAACCTGATGCATTGGTGGAGTAAAGCACCTCAGCATCCCTGCTGCCCATTCTTCTGTGCCTTGTAGCAGAATACAGGCTCATTGATCAAGCTAAGCAGGCCCAGCCTTTTACCACTGCCTTGATGATAGATGAAAGGGGCGATTTGTATTTGCCTGATCAGAGTTATGTGCTTGTTATTTCAGTATTCACTTGCAGGACCACCCTCATCACCTCCGGCTGGCTTCCACACATCAGAAGGTCCTCCCAAAGATGTACTTAGAATAGGCATTGATGAAACTTACAACAGGGAAAAAAAAAAAAAAAAAACTGTAAGTGACTAAATCAGAAAAACACATATAAATGTCAAGGCCTTGGTTTTCTGAGGCTCAAAACACCACTAGGAGGAAAGAGAAATCTCTTTAAAGTCTATCAAGGGGGAAAAAATGTTAGATTTAGGAGAAATAACAGTAACATTTATAGGTTAATGAGATGGAGGCTAAGTCACAGTTGAATTGGACCTCTATGCTTGTATTCTTTTAAAATTTGCTTAATGTTGATATAAATAATAAGAGTTGATAGTTATATGCTATGTTTTGCCATTTCTAATAAAATTTTTATGATGGAAAAACCATTATTACCTGCCTAATGTGTTAATCTATTCTCCTGATTTCCCCACACACAGAAGTAGCCTTTGCCAAATGATTAATGGTTTTTATGGTCACAATTAACTGTAATTCAAGCCATGCATGGAACTCAGAAGGAAATGAGAAATCCCTAACGTGCAGCCTTAGACCCCATAAAGAGTCAGTAACACAACATGTGCTGGGCCCACTTAGACTCCTTACATGTGGATTAAAACCCACTTTGTGGTCACCATTAAAAATACAGTGCTATTGGTGTTCATTTTCTTCTTTTGACAAGGTTTAAAAGCAGAGGTATTCTGGAGCCAGCTTGTACCAGCTCACATGAAGGTCAATTTTGTGAATTTTTTTTTTTCAATTCTTCATTCAGTGATCGTCAAGCAGTAGCTTGAAATCGACTACGGTGGGAATGTTTACACCACAGATATGAGCAAGAGTTACAAATCGGGAGTGGGTTTTTGCTTTATTTTCTCCTCCTTCTCTCTCTCTCTTCTCTCTCTGGAGAGAGAGAGAAACCAACATAGGCCTACTTAAAAGAGTAAATTTTACATGTACTTAAATCAGAGTTTCTCCTAGAAAGACATTTGGGATTTAAAAGTTGCTTAAATAAATGCAACAGTTATCTGAATAAAACACTGATTTTTGTTCCTTCATTCTTTTCTCACCTTATTCGTCATCTTACCACTTACAAGCTTTACTTCCTGACAATTATATTTTCTCTTATCCCACTTCTTAAGTTTTCTGTTGTCTACCATTCTTTGTTCAAAAATGTTCATCTACTTTTACTGATATCTATTTCTTGCTTTTAATAACCACCTGTAATTTATACATCCATTCAATGTAAGGTTCCCCTAGATGTTGGAAACAGGTTTCTCACTAACAGCCTGATGTGTAGAAAATTAATACATTGTGAATAAGGAAATTAGTAGTGTTGGTGGGAGTAAGAATAAGAAAGGACTGGCAGTAGCAACAAAGTAATAATCGGTGTCATACGTTGCCTGGTCTACTCTATGGTGGATGTTAATACTGAAACTTTTTACTTTTTAATAGCAATCCTGTTAAACACCTTGTGTGGCTGTAATGATTACCCCATTTAAATAGGTTTATGACTTTTGATAACATCACACAGTGAAAGGGTGGCAGAACAGAGATTTGAACCCAGTGTTTATTTATGATTCCTCTCGTGTTTATGATGGCTAGTGATATGGTTGAGACAATGTGTTAGTGTCCAAGTTGAATATGGCTGAAGGCCATCTTAGTGAATTGTGGCATGTAAGAAGAAAGGATAGTTAAACATACTTAGGGTGACTGACAGCTTTAAAATTGGGGAATGACAAAATATACCCTGAACGACCCAGAGGACAGGAAAACTAAAAGAAGGGTGCATGAACTTACGTGAAAAGATATACAGTCTAATCTGAGACCTGGATGATTTTTTTCAGAGTTCAGCATGACTTTGTTGAACTTTGCAACAAAAATGATTCAATTGCCAGTTTAATTAAAAATTGAGTTTAGCATTAAGCCCACTGGCAGTAAAAGGATGCCCTTGAGAGTGAACAGCTAAGATCTGCCTACTAAAGTTTTGATTCCGCATAATAAATAATTTACTTGGAATTTTATTTTACATATCGGATATCTGTGTCCCTGTGATTGCTGGTCAGACCCAAGAGAATGATAAACCCATGGAGCACTTTTAGAATTGTCTGGACAAGATGGCTCTAAGCTAGGACCTAGACCAGCCTAGGTTCATTTTCTTTCTTTTTTTTAAATGTTTAAATTTTTTAATTTTTTAATTATACTTTAAGTTCTAGGGTACACGTGCACAACGTGCAGGTTTGTTACATATATACACACACACACACACACATACATATATATATATATACACACACATGTGCCATGTTGGTGTGCTGCACCCATTAACTCGTCATTTACATTAGGTATATCTCCTAATGCAATCCCCCCCTCCCCCCTCCCCACAATAGGACCCAGTGTGTGATGTTCCCCTTCCTGTGTCCAAGTGATCTCATTGTTCAATTCCCACCTATGAGTGAGAACATGCGGTGTTTGGTTTTCTGTTCTTGCGATAGTTTGCTGAGAATGATGGTTTCTGGCTGCATCGATGTCCCTACAAAGGACATGAACTCATCCTTTTTATGGCTGCATAGTATTCCATGGTGTATATGTGCCATATTTTCTTAATCCAGTCTGTCATTGATGGACATTTGGGTTGATTCCAAGTCTTTGCTATTGTGAATAGTGCCGCAATGAACATACGTGTGCATGTGTCTTTATAGCAGCATGACTTATAATCCTTTGGGTATATCCCCAGTAATGGGATGGCTGGGTCAAATGGTATTTCTAGTTCTAGATCCTTGAGGAATCACCATACTGTTTTCCACAATGGTTGAACTAGTTTACAGTCCCACCAACAGTGTAAAAGTGTTCCTATTTCTCCAGCACCTGTTGTTTCTGAGATGGTATCTCATTGTGGTTTTGATTTGCATTTCTCTGATGGTGAGTGATGATGAGCACTTTTTCATCATTTTCTATCTCAAGTTAGAATCACATCCTCTATGGGGCTGACTCCCCCAAACCTTCTTCATATATTCCAGAGTATATGGACTTCTGAGTCTTACAATTTATCACACTATTGCCTGTCTCATTTAAATTGTAAGACCCGTGAAGTCAGGATACATATCTGTCTTGCAGACAACTGCATTCCTGCTACCTGGTATCTCAATAAATAAGTGTTGACTAATTGATTGAATGAATAAATGAGAATCCTGAGTGGCCACAGTGGTACTGTCATCCTGCACAAATCCCAATTTGTTTAGTCAGCTACACCTCTTTATACCTCTAATTACAATACAACCTATTGCTTTGGTCGAAATGATTGTGCTTCCATCAAATTCATATGTTGGAACCTCATCCTCAATCCAGTCTTACTAAGAGGTAAGGCCTTTATATGGTGACTAAATCCTGAGGGCTCTACTCACATGAAAGAGGCCCAAGGCAATCCCTTTTTCAATATCCACAAAATTAAAATACCTAGGCATACATTTAA
>NW_012103920.1:7211182-7216014 GCF_000951045.1 Mandrillus leucophaeus
GGC
The DNA here is from genome assembly GCF_000951045.1 of Mandrillus leucophaeus. Lineage (NCBI taxonomy): Eukaryota > Metazoa > Chordata > Mammalia > Primates > Cercopithecidae > Mandrillus > Mandrillus leucophaeus. The sequence goes on from NW_012103920.1 coordinate 7,211,186, forward strand.
CCATGCCCCACCCCACGCTCACGGATGGTTAAAGGCCAGGTTCAGAGGCCTAAGTAAACTAAACTATCTAGATCAATTCCCTTACACTTCCTTGTTATCTACTCTAAGAGAATTCAGCTGCCTTTAGCCAAACCCTCTTCTGAAGCTATGCAAACCTCTGGCCTTCCAAGAAGGTTTTCGTCCTTTTCCTATAATTTATCTTACCACCCTGACTGATATCCTGAATATACTGGTCAAGGACACCCTCTTCCATCAATGGTCCTGGGAAAACTGGATAGCCACATACAGAAGAAAGAAATTGCACCCGTATCTCTCATGTTATACAAAAATCGACTCAAAATGGAATAAAGACTTAAACATAAGATCCAAAAATATAAAACTACTGGAAGAAAATATAGATAAAACTCTCTAGAACATTGATCTAGACAAAGATTTTATGACTAAGACCTCCAAAGTACAGTCAACAACAACAAAAATACACAAGTGGGACTATATTAAACTAAAATGCTTCTGCACAGCAAAAGAAACAACAGAAGTTTTAAAACAACTACTGAATAGGGAAAAGTATTTGTAAACTACTCATCTGTCAGGGGACTAATATCCTGAATGAAAGTAGAGAGTAAAATAATTAATACCACAGACTTAGAAAGATATATGGGGAAAGCGACGTGAAAAGAGATTAGTTAATGGGTACAAGCATACAGTTAGATAAAAGGGTTCTAATGTTTGATAGCAGAGTAAGCTGACAATACTTAACAATAATGTATTGCATATTTCAAAAGAACTGGAAGAAAGTACTTGAAATGTACCCAACACATAGAAATGATAAACACTTAAGTAATGGATACCCTAAAAACCCTGACTTAAGATTATTAAACATTCTATGCATGAAACAAAATTTCACATGTACCCCATAAATATGTACAGATGGAATTTATCAAAAATACTTAAAAAATTATTTAAAAACATGGAAAATGGGACTCAAGGATGCTTGATCATCCTTTCCACCACATGAGGATGTGGCAAGAAGGTGCCATATATGAAGCAGAGAGCAAGTCCTTACCAGACACATCTTGTGGCACCTTAATCTGGACTTCCTAGCCTCCTGTACTGTAAGCACTAAGTGTCTGGTTTTTTTACCCAGTACAGGTATTTTGTTATAGCAGTCCAAATAGATAAGACACCTATTAATGAAAAATATTTTATGAGAGGTAAGTTTAAATAACAAATAGATTGTTTTAAAAATAAGTTAATTTTATCCTGGCCATTTATAACCTATGTTTCCAGAAATAATGGTATAAATTACTGTTAGATCCTCAGTATAATTTCAGCCAGATTAAAAGCAAATCAAATGGTAGAAATGAATTTGAAATTTTAGGAAAAGAACATTCTCTATTTTTATTCTCTTCTTTCCGATCCCAAAACTGACCTCATTATGGTTTCCTGGCCTCCAATCAAAACATTTCAGGCAGTATCATGGGGTCATATGAATCACTTCCACAGAAGGCAGCATAATTATCAGTGTATAAAAATAATCACTGGTATGTTAAAAAAATCCTGCTAATGTAAATAGACATTACTGCAAACTTCTACTTGTCTTCAGTCAGCACATTTGAAAATAAAAGTGGGAACAGATAGTTGGATCCATGATGCATAGGAATATATGATATAGTGGCCACACAAAGTTGGAAATATGAGAAAATAATAGAACTGCAAAATGTGGCCCTAGATAATTTGAATTGGATTAAGGCCACCACAAAGAAACTCACAAGGCAAGTAATGATAATCAATAAAATTGATATAAATAAAAATTTCTCCATTAGGAATCAAGTTTGTTGTGTAGCTACACAGAAAAGAGTAAGTCTTAACGAAAATACTTTCAGTAAAATATAATTAAATAGGGTAAATATTGAAATAATTTCATTTGAATGTATAGAATTGATTTGACATTCAATGTCAATCATTCAATGTCAATCAAAATCAATGACATTGAATTTGACATTCAGTGTCAATCATTGAAATGAGTTACATTAAATAAATCTAGATTTATTTTTTACAAATTCTGTCAACATTGGTACACATTTAATTATGTGTGTATTTGTAAGTATTGATGCAAGATTCAGGAACTAATTGATCACTTCATGCAGAGATGCATATAGACTGTATTTTATTCTTGGAAACAATAAGAACTTCATTTTTCATTTGAGTGGATGACAGTGATATTCTTAATTTAATCTACACCTGTATGAAGTAGACATACACACTTGATTAAATAAGTACTGGGCTATGTAAAACTATTAGAGGATACTGGTGCTCCAGTGTATTACATAATTTATGGGAGAGTTGGTTAAATTCAAAGTAAATCATTTTATTGAAAGATTATTTAAGAGCATATGATGTCTCTTCTACATTAATGGAAGTAGATTTTGATGGCACCTATTTTTAGTAGATTAATGATAGCAAGAAAGGTAACCAGTTGTTCTTGAGAAATAACTGAGATTTGCTAATAAAAGTCCTCAGTGATTCAATCTACAGATCTAGCATTTAAAAACACATTTTTAAAAGTTAGTTTTGTAAATTTACTTAGAGAAGTATATCATCTTAGCCTGTCAGAGGTCTTAGAGACATCTGGTTTTGTGACATGCTCCTTAAAACCTAATTTACTAGTGACTGTTGGTGACATTTTCAACCCAGACAAATAATTTCAACATGAATCATAGTTCACAAATGCTGTATAGAACCTATCAAAAGTTTATTAAATAGTTTAATCATAACTCATTTGGCAAGTAAGTTGAGTAAATCAATTTGCCTCAAATGACTTTAAATTTTAATGACAGAACCAACACTGGAATTCAGATATAAGGACTCTTAATCATGAAACTCACTTTGAGAAAATCAATTACTTATATATTCCAACTTTACAATTTGCTTTTAAATTTTCAATACAATTTTCAATACATTTGCCAATAATTGATTATTGACTTATAGGCCTTGTTGATTTCAATCTTATTTCTTTTGTAGCTCACCTCTATATGATGTCACCATCAAATTCAGAATTATCAACCTTTCAAGTGCAAAATAAAAAAGATAAATCAGGCTGACCGTGGTGACTCATGCCCGCAATCCCAGCACCTTGGGAGGCCGAGGTGGGCAGATCACCTGAGGTCAGGGGTTCAAGACCAACCTGACTAACATGGGGAAGCTCTGTCTCTAAAAATACAAATTAGCCAGCTACTTGGGAGGCTGAGGCAGGAAAATCGCTTGAACCAGAGAGGCAGAGGTTGTGGTGAGCCGAGATTGTGCTATTGCACCCCAGCCTGGGCAACAATAGCAAAACTCTGTCTCAAACAAAAAACAAACAAACAAAAGAGTATTTAATGTATCTACTACATCAAAACAGTATTTAATGTATCTACTACACCACTATTATGTGCATTTTGGAGGAAACTGGCTGGTCATATTTTGCTTGTTTTATTTTTTAAATAATTCAAAAGAAGAGAGCTTCTCAGGGTAAAGCAGGTCAGTTATTCAAGTAATGACGTTTCAGATTCTACAACGTAAATGAACCTGCCGCCTCCCTGACTCTTCCAATTTTTTCTTCCCTTATACAAAGATATTTTCACTTCATTTATTTGGTAGACTATTGTTTGATCTGCTCCATGGAACCATCAAAGAAAACTATTAGGATCAGTCCCAGGTGTTGTTACTAAAATGTTTACTCTTGAATTATGGCCGAGTGTGCTCATGTCAATGAATCATGCCATATTTGGTTTTATATCTTACACATACACACACATACACTCACATCAGCAGTAGAGAACCCTCAAAATTCACCCCTACTCAGGCACCCCTAGTTCTTGTTGATATGTATTTGCAAGGTCTTCAATCCATTTTGCTTTGTAGACATTTTTTTTTTTCCTGAAAGCAAGGCTCATGCCTCCTTGTTCAGAATGTGTTGAAAACTGACTTTAGTTATTGACTTGGAGGCAATGAAGGCCAGTGGGGGCAGAGTAAGTTTTATCCTGCAAGGGACCTGCTTTTTATTTTTCAGTAAGGGCTTCACATTTCACATTGTCTCCAAGCAAGGGAAGCCAATATCCTCTGGCAAAGAGGGATACTTTGAAGGGAACTTTGAAAATCAGGGGGTCTTGTGTTTAACCAACCATACATCCCCAATTATGTCTGAAGGACCTATTTTTTTTTTATTTTTATTTATTTTTTTTTTTTGGTCAGGACTCTCTTTTGACACAGGAGATCTACTGGGGTTGTACATTTAGATTTTCCTGCATCTTTGTCGTCTTTATATTCAGAACCTAAGCCTGATTCTCAACACATTGTTCTTTGAGGGTACAGGAAAATCTCCCTCAAGGCTATAATTGAGGCTTTCAAAACCTGTCTTAAATTGGCAGCTGACTGTCTGAAATTGTCGTCTATTTCTGTAAGTTCCATCAGAAGCCATCCTATTCAATTGTCCTAATGTACAGCAAGACTTGCTTGGTCTCCGAGAGCACTGCTGTGAGATAGTACTTCCTTCTAAGTAAACCCAGCCACTGTAGGCTAGGGATCACTACCACCCTACTCACCAGTCACAATGACCAAGAATGACTACTTTCATTTGAGTGAGCAGTCTGAATCCTAAAACCCACCTTGAGGATATGTATCTTTAAAATACTTCTATTACAAATTGTCTTAGCCCAGGAACTTTAGAAAACAGAGGCCAGGCCGGGCGCGGTGGCTCAAGCCTGTAATCCCAGCACTTTGGGAGGCCGAGACGGGCGGATCACGAGGTCAGGAGATACAGGCAACCCTCTTTGCAGGGGAGAAAGACT
>NW_012103920.1:7216064-7294406 GCF_000951045.1 Mandrillus leucophaeus
TATAAAATTTTGTCACAATTCAGGTAGGTTATAGACACCAAAATCTCAGATTTAAGAAGCCCTGCTGTGGGGCCTCTGTCTATAATGCAATTTGATTGAGACCATTCTGGCCAACATGGTGAAACCCCGTCTCTACTAAAAAAAAAAAAAAAAAAAAAAAAAAAAAAAAAAAAACAGAGGCCAAGGAAAGGATCTTGTGCTAACATTATATTTAGGTGGTACAAGCCTACAGCAGAGAAAGCGAGGGGAAAAGAAAGGGAGGTTAAGGAAGATGCCGTGCAATACGACAGCTATGGCTTCATGCTGTTCCATAAAGTGGCACAGCCGGTCACAGGAATGGGGATTCCCCAAACATGTTGCAAGAAGGAATCTCATCCTGGGAAGGAGAAGGGGGGAATTTATCCGCCTGGCTCCCTCCTGTCTCCCACTTCGTGTTGGTTAATTTTCACCTGTTGGCCAGCTAATTCCCTCCAAAACACGTGAAAGACACATAGAAAATCAAATTTCACACCCTGAAGTGTGAGATTCACCTAGTTCCAAAGGTCTGGCATAGAAGAGATGAGAGCCAAGAAAGAGAGAAAGATGGACATCTGGGGGAATCTGAGAAGGTAGATGAAAATTGTGTACCCAAACAACTCCTGGTTTCCACTCATTCACCAATCCGCTTATGCCCTCCCTCATCAACAGGTCCCATCATACAGTATAAGGCCTCTTTTGAGAAAAACATCAATGCATCATAAAGACATAGTTCATGTCCATAGGCTTTCTAATTTGATTGAAGAGCATGCATATGAGAATAAGAGAATCAAGAAGGCTTTCAGTTTTAAGTGATACGTAAGAGAGAGTATCGTTACAGAGTAAAGGGGTACTGAGGAGTGAGGAATTGGTTAATTGGGGAAAGCTTTCTGAAAGGTTTGACATGTTTGGTCTACTTTTTTTAAAAGCAAAACTTTCAGACAGAACTTCTCTCTCTTGCATGTCTTCGTCCACTTTCACTAAACTATATACGGCCTAACTCCCTCTCATGCTATATTGACATGAACATCAAGTCCAGTCAGGTAATTCAGCAGAGTCCAGACACTCCAAACTCATCGTCACATATTCAAGCAGCTTGAGGATTAACATAGCTAGATACATCTAACTTGATTTCTTATTATTATGTTTATTTATTTATTTATTTAAGCCATGGTCTCTCTCTGTCACCCAAGTTGGAGTACAGTGACATGAACCCAGCTCACTACAGCCTCAACCTTCTGGGCTCAAGAAATCCTCCCACCTTAGCCTCCTGTGCAGCTGGGACCACAGGTGCATGCTAACATGCCTGGTTTATTATTCCTATTCTTCTTATTATTATTATTTTGTGGAGATGGGGTCTCCCTTTGTTGCTCAGGCTGATCTTGAATTCCTGGGCTCAAGCAATCCACCTGCCTCGGCCTTCCATAGTGCTGCGATTACAAATGTGAGCCGGGCTTTACTTTATTTTTTAAAATAAATAACATATCTATCACAAACTGTTTAACCATCTTAAAAATAGTCAGAGGTGTCAATGAAGGTAGCTAATTCTATAGAAAATTTTAATAAGAATAAAAAGTTGAAAAAAAAGATGGGTGATGAGGGAAAATGATCGTATCAGGGAGACTATTATCTTTACAATGTATGTAACTGTGAATGTTTAATTCCCATTCAAATCACATGTTTAATCTAGGAACAATTGACATTGAACACAATTTATACAAATTGAATTTACATTAAATTATCATAAGGCCATTAATAGACAAATTGCTTCCCAAATGACTAAGTGCATAAAGATGAATACATTCCAAAAGTAAATGTATAATGGATAATTCAAAGATTCTTTATTACATTGCTTCTTTTAAATTTTCTTTAAAAATGGGCTTTATTAATATTTTGAGTGCACAACGTTTGAAACTTAAAACAAACCATACCCAGATGAGTATGACACACTAATGGAATATATTTATTTATTACAGATAAAATTATAACAATTTTAAATCATTTTGAGTAAAAAATATAATGTGTTTCAATTTTATATGACTACTACACACACGCACATACACACACATCACCTCTCTATAAATATGCTATAAATCAAGAATCGTGGCTGTGTTTAATTATAGTAACTTGATCATAGCACATGTTTTGGGTCAATTAATTGCCTTTGTTTTCTTTTTCTTTTTTCTTTTTTTTGAGATGGAGTCTTGCTCTGTCGCCCAGGCTGGAGCATGGTGGCACGATCTCAGCTCACTGCAAGCTCTGCCTCCCGGGTTCACGCCATTCTCCTGCCTCAGCCTCCCGAGTAGCTGGGACTACAGGCGCCCATCACCACGCCTGGCTGATTTTTTTGTATTTTTAGTAGAGATGGGGTTTCACCGTGTTAGCCAGGATGGTCTTGGTCTCCTGACCTCATGATCCACCCACCTTGGCCTCCCAAAGTGCGGGATTACAGGCATGAGCCACCGTGCCCAGCAAATTGCCTTTGTTTTCTTAAAGCCAATTAATATCAGTAGGAAAAAATACAAAGTAATTTAACACTATATGAGTTAGACAATATATTCTCAAAGATTAGATTTCTATATGCTTTCTACGTAGTGCCTACATAATTAGGGTAAAATACTTAATCCACATAATACATGATATTGTTTAAGACTCCACTATGATATTTTACACTCTTCCCTTTTTTTCAAATAATTTTTAATCAGTCTGTGGTTCAACATTTGCCATACTTCAGTGATGACTTGAATAATTTGGGACAATTTAGTCATCGCCTTGGTAATCGCCTAAAAGAGGGATGCTTTGAAGCCTTACTGATACTTTAATTCATACACATTTTTATTAGTGTTTTACATGTGCCAGTTAATTATTTTATCTCCATGCATTTCTTCTGTTCTCTGTAGCAGAATTTTTTAATTGTGAAGAGTGACGCTTCTACATTGGTTTGATAAATATAACTTCTACAATTTTATGAAGTTTTGTTGTTGATTTGTTGAATTAAAAAACAAATCTTTCTGGCAAATTCATCTAGAATGTGTGTACCTAATCATGTGAAGTCAACAGACCCTTTTGACAGCCTGGTGACGTTCCATTAAACTTCACCAAACTGATCATACTATTTTAGAATAATACTGGTATATAAATATTAAAATATTTTTAAATTATGTAATAATATATGTTTATTATATTAAATAACAAGCTCTAGTGGTAGGGTAATAACCACGGTAATATCTAGAGGTGGATATTAACTAGATTTTGAAATATCTGTAACAACTATAAGGTGACATAAAAATACCGGATTTTTTTTTTAATGAAAATAAATCACAAGTTTATTGGCTATTTTTCCAATTAGAATGTAAACTCCAGAAGGTGGGATCCGTGTCAACCGAGCACCAGGTTGGGAAAGTGTAGACGTAGATACTCAAATAGGAATAGCATAAATCTTCTCTGATGAGGAACCCATGAATTCTTTAAGTCTCTTGTTTGCCTTTTGAGGATATGGCCTCTTTGGAAGGCACTTGTCTGTCTCTCCTTTGACTAGAAGGGACCTGACTTGCTGGACCAGTCTACGATGTTTCTACTTACTCTCTCTTCTTTCAGACCATGAACAATTTGGTATTTGCTTTCTTTCTTTTTTAAAAATATTTCTTTCTGGCCGGGCGTGGTGGCTCACGACTGTAATCCCAGCACTTCTGGAGGCCGAGGCGGGCAGATCACTTGAGACCAGGAGTTCAGGACCAGCTTGGCCAACATGGTAAACCCTGTCTCTACTGAAAATACAAAAATTAGCCAAGCGTGGTGGTGCATGCCTGTAATCCCAACTACTACTTGGGAGGCTGAGGCAGGAGAATAGCTTGAGCCCAGGAGGCGGAGGTTGCAGTGAGCCGAGATTGCACCATTGCACTCCAGCCTAGGCGACACAGTGAGACTCTGACTCAAAAAATACAATAATAAATAAATAAATAAATTCCTATCTACTCATCTCCACCCACAAAGCTGACCTTAGCTTTTTCCAAAGTATTCCTAATGGTTGCTATGAACACAAGTTGAACCTCAGCTCTGCTGGTGATAATTTTGTCCACGAGAAGTTCAATTCTTCAAATTAAAACAAAATAAGTCTTTAGGCCTCATTCTCTAGCGGACTTTGCTAGCCTAAATGGTTTTTTGCTTTTTAAAAAAATACCTAATTTCTATTGGTGGAAATCACAAGCACTATTAATATGACTGTGGTTAGTTGCTGATAAACATAACCAAATGGAAAGCTACGTTTTAGTTATTAAATCCAGATTTTAAAATAAAGTTGATACCTGATTTACAGTGAGATGAAGTAATTAACACATTTTGTTTAGCATTATAAATGTCTATGATTTCAATTAACTCATCTATAATCCAGTTTGCTTTTCATCATTCCCATAAATATGTTGTGAGAGTTTAGTAAAACATACCCTCAAATTAAATATCTTTCAACATAGCTTTGAATTATAATATTGCACTGGAATTTCCAAAGAAGCAAAGGGATTCAGTTTCATCTCAACATTTTGTATGCCTATGTTCTGCAGCCTACCATTCAAAAAATCTCCAATTTTCAAGTGGTAAAGTCTTTAGGAAGAGTGTATGTGACACAATTCTGCTTCGTGCAAATTGTAGTAAACATCGTAGTGAGAGAACAGAATAACCTCTGTTCCTTAAACACTAATATAGATACCATGTTCCTAATACTAACATTTTGTGCAAACACAAAATTATAAGTATATTTAATATTATCATGTAAGATTTTAGTAAATGCAATTCACACAGGCAGTGCTATTTGTCTTTTAAAATAAGCATTATCTTTACAGTCTCAATTTCTTAGTTTTCCTGATGTCGGTCCCTAAGTAATTTCCTCACATCATAAAAACAATTTAATTTATATTTAGAAATCACCATCCAACCAGCTAGTATACCAGTGTTACCCAGCCTTTGAATCACTGAGACATATTTCATTTGAATATACATCCATCAAATTAGCTCCATATGTCAACTCAAGGAGCATTAACTTTAACTTTCACATGGACAAGAGATTCTATAAAACCAGTGCTGACTGGGTAGTTTCACAGCTCTTGTTTTTATGTGAAACTGAAAAGTTAATTTAAATGCATACTGGGGAAGCTTGGTTTTATTGAATATGTGGGATCTATGGAACATACTATCTTAGCCTAACATCTGCTGTGTTTGGATGGGTGTATGGGTGAGCATTATGCACACAGGCATGCCTTAGCTCAGCAGTGATTATTGAATTCCAACAGATTACAGGCAGGAGAAAGCAGTCCCCAGGATAAATGCAGAGGAGATTTGTGGGAGGGAGGTCCAGATGTAGGATGGGTACCAGAGGTTCCAACAGCCTCAAAACTTCACTTAAGCCTGGCACTTAGCATTAGTTGCCACCTTATTTTCCTTGCTGTATTTTAGCTTCAGCACTAGCAAGCTTTCCTCTGTTTGAAGGATGAACTCTTGAAGGTTCAAAGGATTCTTAAGATAATTTATTTCAAAACCCCATTTTGTCAGTTGGACAGATGATATTCAGAGGAAGTTGAGTTTATTACTTAAACTTTTCTTTTTCCCTTCAGAACATAGCTGATAGTTATGCTCTAACCATGTGGTCCTGGTAAAAGAACACTGACTACTAGGTATTTGGGAATAAAAATAACTGTAACTCAGAGGGGGAAAGAAAGAACTCTGGAAAACAACTTACTATAATAGCAAGTGGAAGAAAAAGGAACAGAATAGACTTCAGAGATGAGAGGGTCATATTGGAAGGAAGACACGGCCTCAGGCTGCAGACAAGTAGGACTCGGTGGAATTTTCAAGGTGAAAAATTAAATGAAGCATATCGGCTCCTTTGACTCTAATTCATTTTCCTCCTGTACTGACTTTCCTTTGGAATCTTGACTTTTCACCCTAAATTGTCAGTCTAGATACTCTTTGCATCTGTAGATTTTGGACATAAACCAAATCCTGGCTAATCACAGTATAACTGCTGTTAATGCAATTTTAAAAATAATACCATTCCATTTCTTTGAGTATTTTCTGTTTTTAAACATTTTTATTTTCAAACAACTCATTTTTATCAGACAAGCTTGCAGCTTAGTCACAAATGTCCTTAAAGAGAAAAACAAAAAAAGTACCCCCAGGCTCAAACTTTCTACTTCTCTCTCTCTCTGTCTCTCTCTCTGGCCTTCCTTCCTGGGTAATCTTATCATTAATAAGATCAAATATCATCTGTTGATTCATGACTTCAAATATCATATCCAGTCCAGAGTTCTTTCTGATCTCCAGATTCATGTATCTTCAACCTCACTCTGATATCTATAACCAGCATCTCAGACTCAGGCTTTACATGTCCAAAGGGCACAGGAGAAACTTGAATAAAAAGTCATTGCTTCTCACTCTTCTACTGTCACGCAAGCAACTATTTTATTTTTTATCCTTCTAGAGATATTACATGTATGCAAACACACACGCGCGCACACACACACACACATTGTAGTAGGCAGCTTCTGCGATGGTCCCAGATGACTCCGTCTTCTGTGTGCAAAGCCCTTGGCAATCCCTAGGAAATCCACGCTCTTTGGCTATCTTGCTTCACACAAATAGGAAACATCCACTCTGAGTGGATCTCACCTCTGTGATTAGGTTACCAAAGACTGCACCTTGGGTTTGGCTAGCGATTCTCCCTATTTCTGGCCTTGATGAAGCAAAACAAAAGTCAAGTGGTAAGGAACTGAAGGCAGTCTGCAGCCAACAGACAGTGAGGACCTGGGACCCTTAGCGAAACACCCTTGAGGAGATGAATTCCACCAACAAATATGGAAGTAATCTTGGAGAAAAATCCTTCTCCAGTTAAACCTTAGGTGAATCCCCGGCTCTGGCTGGCACTTAGACTTTAGGCTTGTAAGAGGCCCTAAAGTAGAAAATCTGTGCCCATTATTTCCAACCCACAAAAATTAGGAGATAACAATTGTCTGTTGTTTTAAACTGCTAAGTTTGGGGAAGATTTACTACGCAACAATAAATAATCCACATACATTTGTACTTTTAAAAAAATGATATTCTATACACTCTTCTATATGCACAGAAATATACACAAAATATGTTTTAACCCTCAGTTTATGTTATCTGTAAGGTTTCCCATCAACAATAGGGAGATAAGAGATAAGAAATTGAGAATGTAGGATGGATTTTCTTAGGTATAAATCTATTTCAGGGACATGCAGATATTTATCTTTTCCTTAACTACTCATTAACAGGCAGTAGATTCAATAATATCAAAGTCTATTATAAACAAATAATTAGGACTAAGGGCAAAATAGGTACAATTAACTTCCTAGCTAAAACTGAAATGAATTTATGGGATTCCACCATTGATCACAACCTACTTTCCAACAGGATCTAGAAGGTTGTAATTATCCTGAGACTACAAGTTTCAAATAGCTCTACTGCCAATATCGGCAACTATGGTGATAGATGCCTTCGTGATTCTAAAGAGGTTGAATGCATCAATATTTCTTTTCCCTGAGTCTGCTCTATTTCTGATAGTTTCACACTTTCCTTCTCAAGATCTTAATTTAGGCATCAACCCTACTGTCTTCAGAGATTTTCATTAACAGCTTCATTATTACAAGGTAATTATTTGCATGCTATCAATATCTACACAATTCTTGGTAATAGTCTTTTCTTAAGCTGACCTCTTTGCTTTGTTTATTTTTAAGTTCCTAAGTCATTCTACAGAAGTAAATATATGTGGGTTTGGTAAATCATAGTAATTTCTCCAAAATAACAGTTACATTAGCAGAGGGGTAATTTCTTTAAGAGAAAAGGCGACTCTTCACAATGCCAAAGACATGGAGTCAATCTAGGTGCCCATCAGTGGTGGACTGGATAAGGAAAATGTGGTACGTATACTCTGTGGAATACTATGTAGCTACAAAATTAACAAAATCAGGTCCTTTGCAGCTGGAGGCCATTATCCTAAGAGAATTAATGTAGGAACAGAAAACCAAATCCTGCATGTTCCAACTTATAAGTGGGAGCTAAGCACTGAGTGCTCATGGACATAAAGATGGCAACAACAGAAAGTGGTGACTACTGGGGGAGGGGGACAGGGGCTGAACAACTAAATATTGGGTACTGTGTTCATTATATGAGAGGATCGATTGCACCTCAAACCTCAGCATTACATAATATACACAATAACGATCCTCCACATGTACTCTCTGAAGCTGAATTAAAAGTTGAAGTTATTTTAAAAAGAGAGAGAGAGAGAGAATAGGTAAATAAAACTGAAAGGTAGTGACATGCCTAAGGGCCCATTGTAAGTGATGGTGCTCTAGCCACTTTCTAGTTCTTGAGTCACTGCAGTCAGGACACCACATCGTCCTTTATCCTTGTGTGTGGCCGGAGGAGTGTCAGAAAATACAAGTCCAAATAATTACAGCCATCAAGGACATTTGCAAGTGGCTTGAATTTTATGGGGGGTGGGGGCACTAAAATCCAAGTTGCTAAACAAAAGACTTAATAAGCTACTGAATAAAATTTCTTGAAATCTCCTCATCTTTCATTTCATTTGTGATCTTAAGGGTAGTACTGAGTTTCATTTAGGGAGAAGAAATGAACATGTTTATTTTCTTGTATTTTTACATTTCAAGTCTTGAAGACCCCCCTGTCAAACACACTCATCCTCTTAGATGTGGCTGCCATTTCTTGGTTATTGTACGTGGTTTCATCTCCCTTGTTTCCACGATAGTAACTGCTAGCACATTGAAATCCTAGTTACATATTGCATGCAGTAATTAGGAGATGCTAGGCTAGAGAGTTTTTAGCTCTACCATTGTTGTCTTGTATTATACCACGAATGCCAGACCATCTGTCAGGAAAGTGCTGCCAAGAGTGGATATTTATCTGGCTTCTCTGTCAATTTAAGAGGACTTAGTAAGTTGGCCACCTGCCAGCAGCTACAGAACCAACCTTCGGAGAGATGACTGCCGAGGAAATGACTGAAATTGTACAATTTTAATCTCCCTTTTCATTTATCCAATTTTTCCACATCTGCACATAATGAAAGGGGAACTGACTCAACCCCCTGTGCACCCCCACGCTCACTTGCGATGATTCTTTCTCTTCCTTTCCATCACTTTTTTTCTGTCAAAATCTCATCCATCCTTCAGGATCCAGCTGAAATTACAGCCACAGGTAGAATCAAAATATTACTTCTACCTCTTGTATTCTTCTTGGCTGTTGGCTTAACACATTTATTAAGCACCAATTACACATTATGCTGTTGTTGCCAGATATCTAATAGATTGTACATAGCTCCCTAGCCAGGAATGCAAAAGTCTGTGTAACTCATTAATCTTCTAGCAAGTGTCTAAGTAATTATTGCAAAAAAAAAAAAAAAAAAGGAATGAAGAGGCAAATCTCCAAATTCAGGGGTGGTGGAGATGTTCATGAGAAGTATTTATTAAGTTTTCCCATGGGGTCAAACATTGAAGATATAACAAGTTAGCAAAGGAGGTTAAAATTCAGCACAGTAGACAGACAACTCCCATTCCAGTATAACTGATATATTTACAATGAGCAATAGAGGAGTGAAACTTCCAAAAAATGATTTGAACTAAGATGCATATATATTTTTTCTGTTTTATTTATTTATTTATTTTGACAGAGTGTCACTCTGTCACCGAGGCTGGAGTGCACTGGCGTGATATCAGCTCATTGCAATCTCCGCCTCCCAGGTTCAAGCAATTCTCCTGCCTCAGCCTCCCGAGTAGCTGGGATTACAGGTGCATATCACCACTCCCAGCTAATTTTTGTATTTTTAGTAGAGTCAAGGTTTTGCCATGTTGGCCAGGCTGGTCTTGAACTCCTGGCCTCAAGTGATTCACCCACCTTGGCCTCCTAAAGTGCTGGGATTACAGGCGTGAGCCACCATGCCCAGCCAAAAGGCATATGTTTAATAACTGAATTACCTAATGTTTTGTCTCTTATGAATACAAATTTAAAAATAAATAAATTTAAATATGAGCTTCATGATATGTTCCTATTTTAATTTCTCCTAATGGGCAAAGAATTACAGTCTTTGTGTGTGTCTGTTTTTTCATTGGAAAAATCTTCGGTTGCAAAATATGACTATAAAGTTTGGCAGATTGTTTTGGCATAAGAAACAAATTTTGAAGAAAAATGAAGACCAGAGACGTAAGATCTGGTTTATTATCTTAGAAGAATGGCTTTCCAATGTTCCTGAACGTAATTATTTCAACTGAAAACTTGAAGCTTCTCTCTAGGATTAGGTTATTGTCTTTGAAGAGCAAGGTAGGAGGTAGATCAATCACTAGAAGTCAGGGGTTGTGAGAAATTGTCATGGCAGTGCTGACTGAGTCAAGTTGACTTGCAGACCTACTGCTTAGAGTGACACTGGTATTGTCAGCTGGCCTGTAGTCTAGAGGGTTCTTCAGAGTATGGTAGATATGACTAGCAAGAACATAGATGCCATGTGCATGTAATGAGGAAAAGTCTCTTAGAATATGGGTTTTGTATTAGTCTGTTCTTGCACTGCTATAAATAAATACCTGAGATGGGGTAATTTATAAAGAAAAGAGGTGTAATTGGCTCATGGTTCTGCAGACTGTATAGGAAGTATGGTGGCTTCTGCTTCTGGGGAGGCCTCAGGAAACTTACAAACATGGTGGAAGCACAAGAGGAAGCAGCAATGTCTTACATAGCAGGAGCAGGAGGATGAGAGAAGAGCGGAAGGTGTCACACACTTTTAAACAACCAGCTCTCATGAGAACTCAGTATCATGATGACAGCACCAAGGAGGCATGGTGTTAAACCATGAGAAACCACCCCCACGACCCAATCACTTCCCACCAGGCTCTACCTCCAGCTTTGGGGATTACATTTCAATATGCGATTTGGGTGGGGACACAGATCCAAACCATATTAGGCTCTCATACTTGGCTGATGGTGGAATCTCCCAGGACTTTCAAAATATCAGTGCATGGGCCCTTCCCCAGGGATTCTAATTTTACTGGTCTAGAGTATAGTCTAGGTTTGGGGATTTTTAAAAGACCTCAAAAAGCTTAAGAACCACTGTTACAGATGATAGGGTGATTCAGGACATAATATTAGGGTATGTTGACTCCCCCTAAATCCTGAAAACAGATACACAATATAGCATAAATCAATAACTCCAAGATATCAAATTGCATAGAAAATTAAGACATGTGGATACACAATTGGTGAAGAGGTATTCCTATGAAAGTGGCAGAGGACTTTTGAAAGAGAATGACAAAATACCGTACAGAGTGATGGGCAAGCATGGAGCAAATGCAGAAGTCATTCAAGACCCTGTGTCCAGGGGTTAGGGACCAGAATTGGAGGTACCAAGAAATGTACAAAGAGATGAGAAAGGGCAATTTTGAAGAGGCTTTAGTAGAACAGTACCAGGAACTTATCCCTAAACCCTCATTGGTAGTAACACAGTTCACTTTTTTATTAGACTTGAGAATATGAATGATTTCCATAGGGTTGCCGGCAAATATACCCATCTATCATCTATCTCGTATCAATAATATCATTTAGCATTTCTTAGCTACTTGTTAGCTTGTAAAGTCCTAAGTTAAATAATTATTTTATATACACTAAACCAGATGTACTTGAATTCATATATGACCAACATTCTGAAGGTCATAGGGTCAGGGGAGAAGGGGTGTACTAGTCCATTCTCACACTGCTATAAAGAACTACCTGAGACTGGGTAATTTATGAGGAAAAGAGGTTGAATTGACTCGCAGTTCCACAGGCTGTATAGGAAGCATGGCTAAGAAGCCTCAGGAAACTTATAATCATGGCACAAGGGGAACGGGAAGCAAGCACGTTGTACTATCGCAGAGCAGAAGAGAGAGATAAGGGAGAAGTGCAACACACTTTTTTTTAACATCAGATCTCATGAGAACTCACTATCACAAGACCAGCAGGGATAACATCCACCCCCATGATCCAATCACCTCCCACCAAGCCCCTCCTCATATTTGACATGAGATATTGTCACAGACGCAAATCCAAATTATATCAGCGGAAAAGCCCCATTCAATGACTATCACACTTGCCATATCCAGGTGGGAAATATTACCGAAATGCAGGGACTTTACTACAGTTTTGGACCACAGGGACAAAGGTCACTTCATGTTAAGACACTGTTTTATTGGATTCATCCTGGAGAAATAACTCGTTTAGAAATCTGCATTAATACCGATACAGTTTTCACGTATTATAAAAGAAAGAACATTTTTGTAAAGATGGCCAATAACAATCAACATGAACTTACAGCTACAGCTGAGGGAAGTTGGAGCCCTAACATTGAAACTTGGATTTAGTTTTAACAGAAAATGTTTGAACTTTTTTTTTTTTTTTTTTTTACAAAAAGTAGATGTTTAAGTGTTGCAAAATAGCAAGACTTTTACACCTGCTTAAATTTTAATGTGAAATTTGCTAATGAAACTCACAGTATGTATCTCTGAAGCAGAGGAAATGTATGACAAAAGCAAACAAAAATGTGGTAGAAACTTCCCATTATGCAAAATGATGCATGTCCACTCCCAAAGTTTTTGCACCCAGGGATTTCTAAAATCTAAAAATCTCAAAGATTTTTCAGTCCTTCAAATATTTTAACACATTTAACTTAAATATTCTCCCTCCTAGATTCTACCTAATCAACTCTTACCTCCAAACATCTGCTTCTCTGCAGAGCGGCATCAGCTGGATTTCAGGACTGCTTGATTTCAAGAACTGGCTGTTAATTAGCGACTGTTCGCCCTCATGCAAAGTCTCACGGGATAAAGAGTTATGACGTCTCATGTTAGGATAAAAACTTTAAATTAAATTTAGCAGAATTCATTTGAGCAAAGAAGGATTCATGAATTGGGCAGTACTAAGAACTAGTAAAAGTTCACAGAGCTCCACCCAGCAAAGTGAGCAGGCAGTATTTAGAGACTGAAAAGAATCATTACATATAAAAACAATTAGCTGGGGCTTGACATTTCCTTTATATAGACATGCCCTGACCAATTGGCCGCCTGTGATTGGCTGAAACTTGGGTGCTGTGATTGGCTGGCATTCAGTGATTTGTTACTTACTCTAGTTAGGCTGTGGTTTGTTTACATATCAAGTTAGGTTGCCCTTCGTGACAGACAGGGAGCTTTAGACCAAATTTAACATTCACAAAATATTTATTTCTACAAAACCCTCTATATATCCAAAAAGTAATGACATAATTATCTGATTTTCCTTTGTGTTCTCTCCCCAACTGGTTGTTCAAAATATAGTTGCTCATGGACGTGTATGCACTCAATTTAAAATATCACTATTCAAAGTGAGGTCCACCGAGCAGCAGCATCTGCATCCTTGGAAGTTTGTTAGAAATGCAGATGCTCAGGGTCAACCCTGAACGGTCTAAATCAGAAACAGCTTCAACTAGATCCCCAGTGATTTGTGTGTACATTAAAATGGACAATTACGGCCATCAATAACAACTTTCCCTTCAAATTCCTTGGGAC
The DNA here is from genome assembly GCF_000951045.1 of Mandrillus leucophaeus. Taxonomy (NCBI): domain Eukaryota; kingdom Metazoa; phylum Chordata; class Mammalia; order Primates; family Cercopithecidae; genus Mandrillus; species Mandrillus leucophaeus. The sequence goes on from NW_012103920.1 coordinate 7,229,669, forward strand.
ATTTACGATTTCATATATTTAAAGCTTTTGTTTTCATGTTTTAAATAATAATTTCACAAATGGTGATTTTTGGAAAAAGTTCTTAGGGAAAGCAAACAAATGAGTAAATGATTTCCTAGCTCTTCTATTTGTATCTTATCATTGTGTTATCTCATACTCTCTGACAGCTTTTATAATTCTTACGCAAATTACTTCCCTTTTTACCTGTCATTCTTACCTCTTTCAGTATCCAGTTTCAGATTTGAAACATGCTTATTGGATACATTCATGATGATAGGCCCATAACAAATTTAAAAAAAAAAAAAAAAAACTGGTCTAATTTTTTTTTTTTTTTGGTACCCATAAACCATCCCCGCCTCCACCCTAACGCTCTTTGGCCTTCAGGATGCCTTAGTTTCCCTCTTACAAATGGTTAAAAATAATAATAAAATAATAATAATGACAACAGAAGAGATTTCCATGTGATTCTAATGATTAGACTGGTTTGAAAAATTTAGAACTAAGAGCAAAATAGCTATTGCTTCCCTCCTTGAAAGAGGCATCCAACCTTTTGAAATCATTATCTTTTGATATCATTATCCTTTTGATATCATTATCCCAGTCGATATCTGTGTTATATCTCAATATATTCCTCTGTATTCCCAGCATTCTATTTCAAATTATAAAGTTGGGGTCTGGCCAGGTGCCATGGCTCATGCCTGTAACCCCAGCACTCTGGGAAGCTGAGGAGGGTGGATCACCTGAGGTCAGGAGTTCGAAAGCATCCTGGTCAACATGGTGAAACCCCACCTCTACCAAAAATACAAAAATTACCAGGCATGGGAGCAGTCGCCTGTAGTCCCAGCGACTAGGGAGGCTGAGGCAGGAGAATCACTTGAACCAGGGAGGCAGAGATTGCAGTGAGCCAAGATCACACCACTGTACTCCAGCCTGGGCGACAGAGCTATACTCCAAAAAAAAAAAACAAAAACAAAAAACAAACAAAAAAAAAACATTTAGGGGAGAGGGGCTACCTTCTTTCAGCAGTAATATAAGTATATAGGTTTAGTATTCAATTATGAGTCAGAAACCCTATAAATTCTAATGTATATTATTGAGAATTCTAATTTTCAAAATTGTTTTTGAAGAAATAATTAGAACTTGGGTCTTAACTTATTAATTGCAGCAAAAAATAAATATTTTGCTTCTATACAACTTCGAGAGCATGTTCATATCCCTAGGTAAAAAGCTTTGCTTGCATTCATATTATTGCTACTTTTGTTTAATTCCCGGAGACTAGAGAAACCTGATACATTTTACAGCTCAGAAGATAATTCAACTGGAATGAACATCAGGCTACTTGGCCCACTAGGTATTCACTCATGAACTTCAAAGGCATTACATTATGCTCCAAGTGAAAGCTGAATGCGACATTATCTCTCATATTCAAGTTGGAAAATAAATAGAAACAGGAGAGTGAGAAAATGGTGTGCAAAAAAATCATTTCAATCATAACAAAAATATGAACCCATGGTGTCTGTTCACATCACAAGCCAGGAATGAAAGAGTTCAGTCAGTTACATTTAGAAAAATTAAGTTGAAAATTGCCATTGATTGAAAAAAAAAAGATGTTGATACTTTAGTTTTTATTAGATGGTGTGATAGCGCTGTGGGATGTGTACACATTTTGAAAACACACAGTTAAGATTTATTCCTTTTCCTGAGATCAATACTGAGATGACTTCCTTGTCAATAAATGCAACACTGAATCAGATGAGGTCAAACGTACAGGTTGAGTGGTTTCTGGCTTACTGAGAATGAGAACCCGGACTCTCACCAAGTTTCCCCACAGTGACTCTGCCTCATCACCTCCTGGAAGTCACCTGCTCCCCCACCAGGTCCGCTACCCCCACAGGCCGCTGCTTTTTATAAACATGCCCAGTTCCATTTCCTGCAGCTCTCCCCATTAGCCTTCCTCTATATAAACAAGCAAAGCTTAAGAAGAGTTTCCAAGCCACTGACTCCAGTTCTGCCTTCTACCAGCAGGAAGATGCTGGAAGAAAAAAATAAAATAAAAATTCCTGCTGCTAACACTGAATCAGAATATCTTGACCTAGGGTCTAAGTATACATACCTGAGATGACTTATTTTCACGAAATTTTGAGAACTATTGCATCTAATACACAGAGAATGTGGATCAAAGTCGTAGACATCCCTAGCATTTGCCAATGTCTCCATCCTACCTTGTGAAGTGACTGATTTGAAGGCTGCTTTGGAAAAAGATAACTTGGAACTTATGCAACAACTACTGTTCTCCCATATACCTTGGAAGTTACTCGTAGTGTTAGAATTTATAGCATGTACTTGCCAGGAGTGTGTGATGAGAGGGCTTTGGAATATGTGTTGTTAAGTAGGTAAAGCTAATTTGGAAGAGAGAGGCACTTAGAAAACTCAGCAGGCCAAATAAGTCTACAAAACAATGTTTCCTTTAACCATCTCACTTGGAAAATAGTCTAACAACTTTTATAAATGTCCAGGAAAGTAGAATTTTAAATGTTTTTTGGCCAGGCACAGCAGCTCATGCCTGTAATTCCAGCACTTTGGGAGGTTGAGGCGGGCGGATCACCTGAGGCCAGGAATTCAAGACCAGCTTGGCTAACATGATAAAACCTCGTCTCTACGAAAAACACGAAAATTAGCTGGGTGTGGTGGCATGCACCTGTAATTCCAGGTACTTGGGAGGCTGACACAGGAGAATCGCTTGAGCCCGGGAGGCGGAGGTTGCAGTGAGCCGAGATTGTGCCATTGCACTCCAGCCTGGGCAACAGAGTGAGACTCCATCTCAAAAAAAAAAAAAAAAGTCTTTTATGATTCAGACAAATGACTATAAAAGGAAAATCCAAACATACAGAGGACATAAAATACACATAAGCATATATGTACACATAGGCACATACATACACATAGTACACATACATACAAACACACACAGTACATAAAACACAAGAATATATATATGTGTGTGTGTATGTGTGTATTTGGGCTTTTATATAAATATGTATATAAATGTGTTTTAAAACATCCAAAGGAAAAAATTTGGTCCCTTAAAAAATGTAGGTGCACAAAATACATTGTACCATCTGAAATACTCTAAAAATATAAGTGGTCTGCAGGTAACTGCAGCCGCAGCCCAGAAAAGTAGACAGGAGGCGTGGCTGGAGAGCTCTCTTTGTGTTGGACACATACTTACAGGATGTAGCCAGACTGCATGAGGAAGGGGTAAAAAGCTGTGTATCACAACAAGGTGTGCTTAGAAACAGATTCAGAATCTTTAGAGCTCTAGTGTTTTGAGAACAAAACTATAAGTACATTTCTGTGTCAATTAGGACAAAACAATGAGCACCATGAAAAGGATGAAGAGTCAGAAGGATACGGCAATGTAGACTCTTTCTAAAACCCAAAACAAAAGGGGAGCCACAAGTTACTTCTCTCTTAAAATGGGAAAGAGAGGATGGGAAATCTGACTTGAACTGCGCTATGTTTAAAATCGTTGAAGTGAAGCAAGAAACGTGTTTCACATAGAGAAGTATAGTTACTTATTTTTGCCCCATTGGGTATTTTTCTTCTAAAAATGTACCAACGTTAAATATTTGTGGCTAAATACTAGTATGTATACTTCAATTTATTTAACAGAAACCCACCTGACTTGATAATACAATACACTGTGATCATCTGAAAGCCACAACTGGAGGTTGTCACTAAGGAGGCCAAATGTACAGCAATCTGGGCAACAAAGTAAACAGGTATCATATTGGATTACGACTCAGGAATAAAGTAAATATGCACATTTCCTTACTAACATGCATACACAAATTAATCCATAATTAAATGGTGGAGAGGTGCAGATCTTCCTTATAGAAAATAAAAATTAATAAATTCAGAAAGAATGAGGAAAAGCCAAAATCACTATTGGGGATATACCACCATAATAATTGTCATTAGTAAGATCCACTGATGGATGTTAAAATAAGTGAATGAAATTTTGAAGAGAAACAAGCTATCAGTGTACGCTCAAAGTAACTTTACAAACAAATCTGTCAGATACCACATTGACCAAGAGTTCAAGGTCCATCGTGCATGTAATAGGACATATTGACATAGGCACCCCAGGATACCATATACTGAGAAGACTACAACACCTCTGCTGTATTCTCACCAAGCAATGCATAAGCTTGATTTAATCATGAGAAAACATCAGGCAAACCAAAATTGTGTGACAGTCTACCAAAGAGCTGATCGGTTATTTTAAAAACTTTGAAGTGTCAAGGTTGTGAAAGGTGAGGAAACACTAAGGAAGTGTGACAAACTGAAGGAGATTAAAAAGACACAGGGACCAAGTACACCCAAACTGGATGTCAGAACAAAACTGGAGGAATTTGCATTAGATTTGTAGGTTAGTAACTCATGTTAACTTTCTGGCTTTGATATTGATGTCAGATCATGTCAGCTGTTAACATTATAGAAGCTGGGGGCAGGGTAAACGTGGGCTCTCTGTCACAGTTTTACAACTTTTTTGTAAATCTGAAATTGTTTTAATAAAAATATTTTTTTAAAAGAGAGAAATGTAGCATTTTCCTGTGGACCTGTAGCATTTCCTTCCTTGTGCTATTTGCAAAGTAAACCAAAAACATTATTGAGGCATTTTATCTCCCTCCTGGTACACATTTGAGTTTATTCTTCTGAAAGCTGCTACTGGTATACAAATGGACACCTCCTCCCATGTAAACTGCCAGGTACATTGGTGAGTCAAAGTCCAGCCCAATTACTAATAAAATGCATTCACAATATATGTAGTTATACTCTTTATACATCTTAATAAGTAAGAGAAAATTACTAATGAATACAGCGTGCAAAATGAACTGTTAACTGCCCATAAGTGTTGTTGTAGGTAAATTGGTATTGCACATGGGCAACATTTTTAGCACTAAAATGTATAATGTGACTAATTTAAAACACATTTCAGTACCTCAAAAATAAAATTTAGTAAATTTAGGGCATTGAGTAATTGGCTTTTACTAAGGTTTTCTTAATTAGATACTTGCTAAATAGGTTTACTAGTGATCACAAAATGAATCTATAAAGCAACTTGTAAAAATGTAGAATTTACTGTGTAATGGCCAGTCTATTCACGGTTATGACTATCAAGAGGAGTTGGGCATGTGATAGATTGGCTATATTTTGCTTAATGTTCGCTTTGAGGTATTTCATTTTTCTAAATAGGTAGTAAATGTCCATTTAAAAAGAAAAACAATAGTTAGCAAGATGCATAAAAAATAACTGAAGGGCCATCTATGTTTCCACCAGTTTTTGTCAAGTAAGTGAAAGCAATCACCCTCAATCATTCTACAGGCTAAAGTCACTTAAAAATTGAGCCATACTGACTCTTAACGTAAGCCACAGCAGGTGAGTTGCATTCCAGGTCCTCAGGGCCAAATACATTGAAGCAAATTGCAGCATCAAGTTCAATAAGAGTTCATTCTCTCTCTCCCTCATTCATCCAACTGTATTTCAAATCAAACAATTAAAAACCAAATAGAAATGGTGACGGCCGATGTGATACGTCAGTTTTTGTCTTCATGGTTTAAAAGAATTTAAACAAGAGACACTCAGCAAAAGCAGTTCAGCATAGAGTAATTTATTGCAAAAGAAAAAGAATATTTTGAAAACAGTATGGCGATTCCTCAAGGATCTAGAACTAGATGTACCATATGACCCAGCCATCCCATTACTGGGTATATACCCAAAGGATTATAAATTATGCTGCTATAAAGACACATGCACACGTATGTTTATTGCAGCACTATTCACAATAGCAAAGACTTGGAATCAACCCAAATGTCCATCAGTGACAGATTGGATTAAGAAAATGTGGCACATATACACCATGGAATACTATGCAGCCATAAAAAAGGATGAGTTTGTGTCCTTTGTAGGGACATGGATGCAGCTGGAAACCATCATTCTTAGCAAACTATCACAAGAACAGAAAACCAAACACCGCATGTTCTCACTCATAGGTGGGAACTGAACAATGAGATCACTTGGACTCAGGAAGGGGAATATCACACACCGGGGCCTATCATGGGGAGGGGGGAGGGGGGAGGGATTGCATTGGGAGTTATACCTGATGTAAATGACGTGTTGATGGGTGCAGCACAGCAACATGGCACAAGTATACATATGTAACAAACCTGCACGTTATGCACATGTAGCCTACAACTTAAAGTATAATAATAATAAATAAATTAAAAAAAAAAAAAAAAGAAAGTTAAGTACAGAATAGACAGTACACTGAGAGGGAGGAAATTTAGGGCAGGCTGCTCATAAGGATGAGACAGCAAAGACTGGCACTAGGGAGACTCCTTTTATGGTAGTCTTACGTGATTATTCATAAGGAGGTGGAAAGAGGTGTTACTAGTAAGCATGTTCTGTGTGGTCTTCCGGGTGCCCATGCACAGTTCCAGCATGTTAGCTGTACATGCTTGTTCATACGTCACATGTCACATTAGCATCTTAAATCTCCACCCAGGGGTGGGTTTCTACTATTATAATGAGCAAAGGGTCAGTTCAAGGACGGGTAAAATCAAAATGCGCATGCGCTCTAGAAGGGACAGTCCCTACTGAAGATTGCTTTGCTTGTATGAGCCCAATTACGATGCGAAGACTGAGGCTTATTGTGTTGACTGAGTGGTCACCACGGTTGCTGCCTCCCAAAAGAAGATGGTCACTTCCTTGACTACCTATCCTGCCTCAGAACTGTATTAGAAAATATGATACACCCAATGACTTATCTAGGGCCATTGCAATGTTGAAAACTCTCAATTTTTTTTCCAATTCAAATGCACTGCCTAATTTATTATCAGAACTGTATTAGAAAATACAATATACCCAATGACTTATCTAAGGTCATTGCAATATTGAAAACTCCCAATTTTTTCCAATTTAAATGCATTGCCTAATTTATTATCCTCAAACTACACCTTTTTTTTAATCCAAATACTTGTAACAGTGTTTGTAATTGTCAACACACTGTGTGTGTGTATATATATATATCACGTTTTATATATATAACATTAACATATATATATAAAACATAACATGTTAATATATACATAACAAAAACTCAGAAGAAGAAAGTTTTGCATCAAATAATTGTTGAGCAACTAGCTATCAATTCTACACAGTGGCATGATTACTGCTGAAGAGACAAAAATAAATGACTGATTATAACAGCACTCTGTCATAAAATGTGAAAAATTGGAATGGAGGCTAGCACATTTCATTAAGAGCAAATAAGAGATACAAGGTCTGGACCATATAAGAATTATAACTGAAGAACAAAGTTTTCTGTGTATCATACTTCAGAGTGCACCAGAAGTACTTTATGTGTATTTCCCATTTTAATACACAGAACATTGAAAAGACTTACAGTCAAGGGTCAAGCTTTAATTAAATGAATCATTTTTACAACATCATTAAGGACATTCTTAAGTGAGTTTGGCTATTTTTTTCTTGTTTTTTTTTTTTTTTCTTTTTTCTTGTCTGTAAGAGAGGTAAAAGAAGGTTTATCTTAGTTATGGTATCATATTATATATAAGACACTTTGATTAAAGAAGTAATTAAAGATTAATATATTGGCTGATAGAGTGGTATGCGGGAGGGGCACATCTGTTTTGTTAATAGCAGAAGTTGCCTTTGAACATAACCAGGGCTGCTTCCAGTTCTGGAGGTGAAAGTAATCAGTTATTGCTTATTCTTTGCACTCGCACTTCCTTCCATTTTTATGAGGTAGGACACCAGAAAATGATCCTTCAATTATATGTGTACAAAAAACTTATTTTTCATCTTTATTTGATCAATATTTACTCAAATAACCCTTGCTCAGTTCTGGGGACTGAATGTAAGACACAAAAAGACACATCTACTGACCTCATGGAGTTTAGTCACGGTCATGTTACAAAATTGTGCCTTCATCCTAAGAACAAGGAGAAAGTGCTAAAGAGAAATAGTGATTGATAGATGACATAGAGAGAGGCTTGCGGAGTACAGAATGGCTACCATGTTGGTGTATTAGTTCGTTCTTGCACTGCTATAAAGAAACATCTGAGACTGCATAATTTATAAAGAAAGGAGGTTTAAATTTGTTCACAGTTCTGCAGGCTATACAAGAAGCATAAAGACTTCTTTGGAGACCTCAGAAAGCTTCCAAACACTGGGGGAGGAAAAGGAGGAGTCAGGCCTCTAACATGGTAGAAGCAGCAAGGGAGAGATGGGGGGTGGGTACGTGTTACACACTTTCAAACAACTGGATCTAATGAGAACTCAGTCACTATGGCGAGGACAGTACCAAGAGGGATGGTGTAAAACCACTCAGGAGAAACCGCCCTGTGATCTAGTCACCTGCCACCAGGCCTCACCTCTAGCATTAGGGATTACAATTCAACATGAGAGTTGGTGAGGACACAAATCCAAACCGTATCAGTTGAGAAGTTTACAGTCCTGATATGACAGGCTAATTAGGCAGCCACTTCAGTGAACTTTCCAAGAAATGACAATCTTGAATGGGGATTTTTGGAGAAAGAGATATGGGATAGATTTATACTATATTTAAGAAATAAATAGATTGTAGAGATTGATCGCATAGGGAGTGTGATGAACGTGGACTCCCAGCTTGTTTTTAACTTTTCACAGCTAGGTGTATAGCATTGCTCTTTTATGACAAGTGAAACACTGGAAGACACCAAACGGGGAGTTGCAGAAAGACGCAATGCTGGAGTAAGGCACAGAGCATGAAAAATGAGGTTGATCTTCATGTCAACCCAATGGTGGGTCTACAGGATGTAAAAGAGAGCGTATGTCAGAATCTTCCAGCTGATACTCTGCAAGGGTGAATATTTATACTCTGGGGAAAAATGCACTGTCAAACATTTTGATTTTCTTATCAATGTTGGGAGCTAGACCCTATCCTGTGGCTGAGTAGAGGTTTCCACTAAAGAGTATGATTGTCATTGACACTAGGGCAGAAAGAAATCAGGTGTTGACAAGAAACTACCCTTTCTTTTGGACTGTGGCCTTTATGCTTGGGGGTGAGAATTGTACCATCTGGGCAGGAGGACAAAAGTACTGAGGACTAAGTAGGAGAACCCTTGGAATGACATGATTGGTGGATTCTAGGAAATGTGATAATGGATATCCAACTGAATTCACTTTTTCCGCATATTTAGTTACTGTCTGTAATTTTTATCTTCAGAGTTGTGGTGTCATCATCACTGTATCTGGTAAATTAAGGGGAAGACCTGAGCTTCAGCCAGAAGCAGCTGGTCATGAAAAACAGGGGTAAGCTAAACTCTAGTTTGGTCACTAAGTAATAGTCTAATGTGGGCCGGTTGACTGAAGTAACTTATAAGTACAAAAATGAGTTAGTTGAATCTGACACCTTTCTTTTAGCATCTCTAGAAAAGCGTAGGGGAGAGAAGGTACCTACCTAGAAGATCTAACTTTCTGAGGTCTCAAGACAGGAGCTCAAACCATTTGTAGTTGGGTTTTAAAGAAGTGGATGGTATTTGAAAACTGTGTGAATTAGGCTAAAGTTTGCCTTGGTTTTACTGAACTGACTGGAAATCGGTAGGAGATTCTATACTTCTCCACAAACCGCTCCTTCAATGGGAATGCATTCATATAGCAAGAAATCATTGCATGTGTGTAACTATGATTTATTTTGGCAAATTAGTAGCAATTTTTAAAGGAACGTTAATATCTCAAAAAATATTTCCCTTCAAATTGTGAATTTCAAGGATAAGACTAACTCTTAAGTGTATACTGTCTTACAGCTTAACTTCTGTACCTAAGCTTCAGTTTCATTATAGAAGCCAACAGAAAAAGTGAAATTGCTAAAAAAGACATTTTTAGGGATATTTCAACACTCTCTCAGTTTCATACATCATAAATTTCAACTATGGTAAGATCAAATGGGACTGTATTTCCACCAAGAAAGCCATCAGGAAAGATGAGAGATTTTCTTTCTTTTATACAAATCATAGGTAGAAAATGGATGTGTGGACAGAAAATGTAACACCATTCAAAAAGTATTATCAACATTATCACCAATAGTTCTTAATATAAGGATTGTGCCTAATTTGAAATTAGTTTGGTCAGTGTTTTCTGTGTGTTTTATAAGTTAAAATAGAGTACTTTTGCTATATGTCGTTTATTTTCTTTCATATAACTACAATCTCATTCCAGAAGATGTTATTCTCCAATAATTTATTTGTGCTATACAAAGTTTGTCAGAGAACTCTAGCAAATGAGAAAAGTTTGTCAGAGATCTCCAGCAAATGAAAAAAATTATTGCAAGAAGTGTTTCAATCCTCATAGTCATTTGTAACCATATTCCTTTAATATGTATTTCGAAAAAACAGGTCATTTCACTGCTCAATTAAAAAATTAATTTGCTCCTGTGGAAAATATGGAGAAACATGAATCATTTATAACAGCTTATTTTGAATGAAAACATGAATTCATTCAGCAAGAACATACTTTACCGGAAAGTTTATCAAATGAACAGCATGGAAGCAGATGTGTTGGTTCAATAGGCATAAATTCATGTCCAGTATCAGCACATGAAATAAGGAAATCATTTATCAAGAGCAAGCCCAAGTTAGTCTGGTATGACACAAAGAATTATGATAAGAACTGGTCTTGGTAGTACCTTCTCTGATAAAATAGATGTTCATAATGTAATGATGCCTCAAAAAATTATTATTATTGCTTCTAATTTTCAGAAACAAGATGAAGGCACTAAACAACTCGACTTGTGAGAGTTTTGGGCCCTTTCTTAGGAGAAAGAGGGAAGGGTTACCTGGCAGCCAGGGCCGTGGGAGGAGTCTAAGTTTCATTGCGGTGAGATTCACTATTTGCATTTTCTTCGTATAATAAAAGTAAGTCAGATTTATAAAAAGAAATGGACTACACACAATATACCTGACTCAGGAAATATGGGCATAAGCAGTTACTGCTGAAGAGACACCGGAACACCGATTTCTTTCTGGAAAAGTTCAGACAAAAAGGTTCTGGAGTGAAGGATCTCAGGCCTAGTTGCACAATGCAAATTACAGGGAATGGGGGTGTGGTAAGAAAGCGAAAGCCCTGCAAAGCTGTCCACATCCTAGTCCCTGTGACCTGTGAATACATGCCATACATAGCAAAGGGGAACAAGGTTGCAGATGGAATACAGGACACAAATCAGTTGGCATTCAATAGGGAGATTATGCTTAATGATTTGATTATCTGGATTGTGGTCTCAATGCAATCACAAGTGTTCTTAAAAGTAGAAAAAGGAGGCAAAAGAGGAGGTCTCAGTGATGCAGTTTGAGAAGGACTGGACCTGCCATTGTTGATTTTGAAAATGAAGAGGCCAGACATGGTGGCTCTCACCCATCATCCCAGCACGTTGGGAGGCTGAGGCAGATGGATCACCTGAGGTCAGGAGTTCAAGACCAGCCTGGTCAGCATGGGGAAACCCCATCTCTACTAAAAATCCAAAAATTAGCCAGACGTGGGAACTCTGGCCACATCAGACAGTCTATGCAAACAATGTGATTTATGGCAAAGAAGCTTTTGGAGAATAACTTCAGCCATGCAGGCAATCAACCATATCCTGTGACCATGCCCCAGTGAAAATCTCTGGACACCAAGACTCAAGTAAGCTTCCCTGATGGGCAATATATCATGCATATTGCATGCATTGCTGCTGGGAGAATTTAGCACTGTTCACAGGTCCACTGGGAGAGGACAACTGAACGTTCATACTTAGAACTCTGCTGAATGGTGTGTCTTTTTCCTATGGTAACTTTAATCTGTAACCTTTTGCTGTAATAAACTATGCCACCAGCGTAGCAGCTTTCTGTGTGTTCTGTGAATTATTCTATCAAATTACTGAAGCTGAAGGTTATCTTGAGGATCCTCACATTCACAAATGGTATCAGAATCGAGGGTTTTCTTGGGGACTCTCGAACTCTTCAACTGTATACCTATGAGAGTGACTTAAGGAAAACCGAAAACATACAAACTGACAATATTGAATGTTGAGAACGCAGACCCACACAAACTCTCATTCATTGCTGGTGTCAATGCAAACTAAAAGAGCAATTTTGGCAATTTCTTATAAAGTCATACATGCCTTTACCATATGATACAGAAATTCCAATTCCCGGCATTTACCTAAGATAAATAAAAATTTATATTCACACAAAAAACAAAATGGGAATTTTATAGCACCTTTATTTATAATTGCAAAAACTGGAAACAGCCTTGTTTACATCAACAGATGAATGAAAAAGCTGGGATACTTTCATATAATAAATATTATTCAGCAAAAAGACATGGAATGCGGTCTTTCCTTAAGTGAAAGAAGTCAAACTCAAAAGATGGCACACTGTATGGTCCCATTTATGTGGCATTCTAGAAAATGCAAAAATATAAGTATGGACAATGGATGAGTGATTACCAGAGTGAGGAAGTGGGGAGAGGGGCTGACCACAAAGAGAAAGCCTGAGGGAACTTTAGGGGGTGATGAAACAGTTCTATATTATGGTTGTACAGGTGCACACATAATACTATATAAGCTAACAGAGATATATATCACCAGGGTTAATTTTACAGTATTCAAATCAAGAAAAACATTTAAAAAATAATAAAAAAGGAAGAAATCACATAGAAAGATCAATGGACTTTACAAATGTAGAAGTTCTATCATTTAAAAATAAAATTCAGTGGCACAATGCCATAAAAATTCTGAAAGGAAAATAATTGCAACTTACAATTATGTATTTCATAAATCTGTTGATATGATTTGAAAATAAATATATTTATGAACATGAAAGTTCCCAAAATGCTTGCCTTCTACATATTGTTTCTCTGGAAGGAATTGCAAAATTTATTTCATCAAAATGAGTGAGTCAATGGAACATGAGAAAGGCATAAGGAGGAAGACACTGGGAATTCAACAGATGCATCAGGAATGAGAGGGAGGGAATTCCCAGCATAAGAAGAAAGGCAGCCTTGGGCTGACAGCTGTGAAGCAGTCTTGAGGGAAGCAAGTGCAGAATGCATTGAGACAGTGGCAGGCTCACTAAGGTGCAGCAGAGAAATGTTGAGATCTGCAGTTGGAGGTTAGAGGTGAAGTAACCTTACAGCGGAGAAACCTTACAGACCATGTCTATCAGAGTGACCATCATCAGTTACTGGACAAACTGAAATTACGCATCACACCCCCTGCTAGGATGCAATGAGAAAAACACAGCACCAGTTCAGTGCTATCATTGACTAATATGAATAACCTGTATGCAATCAAGAGGAAACCTCAGCCAAACCCAAACTGAGAGCTGTGATACTAAGTGGTCTATCACCTTTACAAACATGTCATGGGTGTGGAAGTCAAGGAAACTCTGATAAACCCTTTCAGACAAAAGCAAACTAAAAATAGATGAAAACTGAATGCAATATGTGACTCTAAAGTCGATCCTTTTGTCATAAAATACGTCATTGGGACAGCTAGTGAATCTATGAGGTCTGGAGATTAGATGGTAATAATGTATCATACTTCCAAATTTTCTATAACATGTTTATTGTCTCAAAGTTTGTTAAAGTAACAATCCGTTGTTTTTAAACATTAGTCAGTTTTCAAACCTAGAAGTCACTGGATATAGAAGAGCCTGCAGAAATGTTTGCAGGGAGATGTGCAGGAGGAAGGACCCTGCAGCATTCCCGTGAATGTAAATATTAGTGCTTCCCCAGGGTTTTCCAAAGGGAACTGTGACCATTTACTACAATAACTATACATTAGGCAGAGAAAGGAGAATAGACAAACATTTCAAGGACAATTGGACATAGGATCTGAGTTGACGTTGATAACTAGAGCTTTCTCCTGGTCTATCCCCATCCCTTATAAGAGTGCAGGTATATTGGCACCAGGAAATGGAGTCCTGGCTCAGGTCAAGCCAATGGACCCAGCAGTAGTCATTTCACTGCTCTCCAAATATATAATTAGAATGAATTTGCCTAGTGCTGATACTGTTCCCACTTTGGTTCCTCAAACAATAAGGTGACATAAGAAGAGCAGTGACAGAAAAATAATCCAAGTGGCAGAAACTATTCCCTCCTCCCCAGCTCCACTGTCCAAAATGGCAAATCTATGCTGGGAGGTGGAGGGACAAAAATAATGCTATCCTTAAGGATGGAAAACATGCAAAGTCAGTGGCCCCCATAGTACCTCCACTTAATTTTCTGATCTAGCCTCCGAAGGAACCAGAGGATGTTGAGAACAATGGGCTGCCACAAACTTAAACAGGCAGAACTTCCCATTGCAGCTGCTGTATCAGATGTGATTCTTTAGCTAGGACATATTAACATGGTCTCAGGTATACACTAGGTGACTAAACAACCTGAACAATGTATCCTTTTCTAAACCTATCAGAAAAGAAATTTAGAAACAGTTTGCATTTACCTGGAATGGACAACAGTCTTGCCCCAAGGATATTCCCTCTCTGTGTCCTGATACAGTCTGAAGAGATGTGTGTCATGTGGACCATTCTGCAGAACACACTGGTCTGCTATATTGGCTGCCCAATTAGTTCAATTATTAGACATCCAGTGGTTTAGAGAAGACATCAGAAAACTATGGCTTGTAGGCCAGATCCGACTCACCACCTGTTTGATAAATAAAGTTATACTGGAACAGAGCAATGGTCAAAAGGATGCTATGTAGACTTCACTGGAAGTCACCAGTGGGAACATCACATTGAAAAACTCAGGGTACCATAGCAGTGCCAGATCACCTGGGGTAGAGAAACACAACGTTCTAAAAAGGTTCCTGGCTTGCAATTGGGCCCTGCTAAAGATGAAGTGCCTTACCTAACACTGGCACAGCAAATATGAGCAGAAATGCCTATAATGAGCTGGGTTCTGTCAGGTCCGCCAAGTCATAAAGTTACCTGGCCCAGCAAGAAGCCATCATCAACTGGAAATGGTGCATCTGGGGTTAAGCATGAGCAGGTGCCAGCAAGCTGCATAAGCCAGTAGCTGAGACCACTGTGATCCACCCACTGTCCCACCAGTACCTTTCCCTCAGCTCACACCTAGGGCTGCATGAAGGGTCTCTTACCATCAACTGCTGGAGAAGGGAAATATCTGATCTTGGCATGGATGGGTTGACTTGGAATATGGGTGCAAGGTGAACATTGAAGATGGCACCACTACAGTGCCAATTAGGGTGGCATCACAAGATGGCAATGAGGGAAAGCCTTCCCAACGGGAGAACATTTGTATGGCACCCTTGCTTATTCACTCTGCATGAAAGGAATAGACCAAGGTTATAATTTATATATACATATGAAGTTATATTATATGCTATATGGACTTATGGGCAGTAGGTTGGTCAGTTTGTCAGAGATCTAGAAAGAGACTGGAAGACTGGAGACAAGGAG
This sequence comes from Mandrillus leucophaeus, assembly GCF_000951045.1. Classification (NCBI taxonomy): domain Eukaryota; kingdom Metazoa; phylum Chordata; class Mammalia; order Primates; family Cercopithecidae; genus Mandrillus; species Mandrillus leucophaeus. Next base: position 7,245,190 of record NW_012103920.1, read on the forward strand.
GTCTGAAGTAGAAGCATGTGAATGGACCTGTGGGAGTGGTCATAAAACATAAAATTCTTTGCCCACCTTGGAAAGAATCATGGAAGAATCACTAAACAACAATTAGTAGACAGAATGACTTACGCATGGTTGGCATTAACCAACTTCAATCACTGGCCACCAAAGTGCTGCGGCAATGAGCATATGAACAGAGTAGCCATGGAGGCAGGGGTAGGAGCTACTCACAGACAAGCGGTGAGCATTCGCACTCATCAGGACTGATCTAGCTACTACCACTCCTGAATGTCCTAATGATCTACAACAGAGACCACTGTTAATGCCCCCAAATAACTTCTCTCTACAAGCAGATACATTTTATGGCAAGTTGACTACATCAGATCCCTCTATTCTGAAAGGGACAGAGATTCATTGTCGTAAGAATTATGACTTCCTTCAGGTTTGGGTTGTCTTTACTGCCTGCAAGCCATCAGCCACCACCACCTGTTGAGGGTCTATGGAGCCCCTATGGTGGTGTGGACCAGCATATCTCATGGCAGTGTGCGCACTCCCACTTATCCTTTGCTGTAATGTGGATCTTTCACTGATTCGAGATTTTCTGAGAGGCTATGTGGAGTAACTGTCTGTAACCAACAAGTGAGAGAGTTGCCATTACACTCTGAGGAAAGGAGAAATGTGCTTTGCATGGTGATATTTATTTGATCAATGTTAATGGTATTGCAAAAGTAGAGCAGATATACCCTGAGAAGGTGGTAAGAGACAAGGGTTCAAACTCCTTGTTGTGTTGTCAGCTAGTGTAGATAGTAGGGGAGGAAAAGGATGAGTACAAGCTACAGCTAAGAGATTACCTGCAGTGGTAGGGTCTGTGGTTTATTCCATACTACTCCCTCCTGTCCAAGATATGAAGCTCACTAGAATTCTGAAGGAGCTGCTCCCAGAACTCATATGAAGCAGATCGATCTGATTAGCACAGGGGCAAACCTCAGAGATGCTGTACTGTGCCACTGAGATTCGTATTTCAGGACTCAGCAATTTATTCTTCTCAGCTGCTGGTGATGTTTGTCCTCCCTCTTCAGGAACCACCTAAGCTGAAAAGAGCTATTTGTCCAAGTTCATGCCCAATTCATCAAGCAGTTAATATCCAATGCCTGGTCAATGCAGGAGTATAAATTCCCATTTCATCCACTCTAACTCAGGACATCACTAAAGGACCATGTCAACAGGGTCAGCTGATCCCTTCTTGTGACCACACCACAGCCTTGCATCTCCATCTGCCCCATCCCACATCATCTTTTCTTCAACAGGTGTTGATCTCTACAGGAGCCTCTAATAGATTTCTTCCAGGGTAATCTCTGTCTCAAAGTTTGCCTCCCAGGGAACCTAACCTGTAGCTGCAGGTTATTTATAAACATAGAGACAGTGAAAGAGATAGTTAAAAGATTTTTAACTTTCTGTTAAAAATCTTAAGGGGATCTGGCAATGGAAAGCTATTCTTTGTAAGCTTTCCTGAGCTGTTTGATTTTTTAAGTATGTGCATGTATTTTTAATAAATAAGCACAATGTTAAAATAGGAAAACAGATTTTTTTAAAGATTGCACTGGAAAAGTCATTATAATTGTAGGCCAGATTTATTTTCCATCTCCTTTTATTTTTATTTGCAAATCTTCAAAGCCAAGCTCCAGCTTTCTTAATCACATTGTAAGTACACTATGTTGTTCCCTTATCTTCATTTCTTACTATTTCTTGCACACACAAATGTGCTCACCCACCCACATCCCTAACACAAAGACATTCAGCTTCTGAACTTTTTCCTCCATGTTACCACTCTGTCTCATTCAGACTTTGGAAAAGTGGAAGATAATCAGGATATATTGAAGGTATCCAGTCGATTTGTCATTTAGTTGATACATGAGTTTGAAAATCAAACAATTTGCTTCAACATGCATTGATTTAGAATGTGTCTAACTTATCCTTCTATCAGGAGGAAAATATTTGATGATTCCCTCAGTGACATCTAATTTCTATTGTGGACTTCACAAAGCCTATATAAAAGTGCTACTGCGATAATAATTGTCTCTCCTGCAGTCAACGATTATAAACCTACTGAATATTTTTTTTAAAAAAAGCCAAACCTATCCACAGCAATGACCTATCAAATAAAGTTTGATGTTCATTTAGAAAAGATAATGGATAAGTTGTAGAATTACAGATCATTGTGGACAAAGAGAGTATCAAGATCCTTCAGATTTTTCTAGACCACTAAATAATTGTCAAGATTCCAGGTCTTGGAAGCACCAAGATCAATATCATGTGAAGTAAAAAGAACATTGTAGTCACAACTTCAGCACTTACACACTGATACGTGTCCCCTTGGGAATGTTAATTGATATATCTACATCCTGGACTTTTCATCTGTAAAACTGTTTGCACTAAATCATGTCAGTGCTGTCCAATTCTATGAGGGACTCTGTTATTCTGAAGGACAAAAACATCTACTGAAAGATAATTTTGAAATGATTGACTTCTGTCTTGCATTTTAGTTCAAAAATGCATTTTATTAATAATAAGAGATTACAAATCAGGAAATCAAAGTCATGGCATAGGATGTGTCAATGCATTTTGATGCTATAATGTTGAGTCTCTAGCAGTGCAGACCACAGCGGACTACGAGGCTTCACCAATAAACCTCTCAAGAGTTCAGCTACCAATGAGGTTAATACCGCTACTAAATAACATGAACATTTGCCAAAGATTCAGAACTATAATGACATTTGCATTCAGCTTTGCATCAAATAATGCCATTTCTATGTTAAATCCTTCCCTTGTCACCATAGGTCTTCCAATCAAAGAGTGATACCATTTACCAACATAGGTCCTTGGTCCTTTGTAAACTACTATGTTAATTCAGGTTCCTAAGATTTAGTCAGACATTTGCAGAAACATCGATATGGATATAATGCTATGAGAAAAGAGAGGCAGGTTTTAGAAGAAGAGTTAACAAGGAAAATATAGAAAATAAGATGATAGTAATGCTAAATTTACATATTTCCAGATTCTTCTGGTGTAGACAAAGTAAGAAATCCAATATTTACTTGGGAGGCACTTGAAGGTGTGAGTATGGATAAAAGAGTGCCTTTATTGTATGATTGGCTTATGGAATTCAAAGATAGCTCCTTGTATGCATGGTCTCAGGATTAATTATTTTAACAGTTCCATAAGGTTATTGATCATTCTTTGATCTCAGTGTATAATACACCCTAATCAGAATGTACCATTCAGCAAGTTGGATTGATTCTTTGTAATTTTTGAGAAATTCACCCCATCGTTTCAGATGAGAAGTGTCTGGAATGACAAATTCAGTGTAGATCATTTGATATGCTATCTCCCCTTAGAGTGTGCACTCTTTAATTACTGATTGTATAGATCACTGATGGTTGCAGCTCATATTTCAAAAAGTATGTACTGGAAGTCTATGCACAGCAAAATGTACACCTGAAGGGGTATATATTTCCGAATGGGAAATGGAGCTCTATACTTCAATTTGCCTCTGTTTTGGTAATATATAAGACGATTCGTGAAGTATAATCATTGAAGATCAAGGCAAAGTTTGTGATAAACTTCAGAAAAACAGAAATGTAAACCAATAAAGAACTGACATAGGTTTGGGGAAAATATTCTCCTAAGTATATTTCATTTGAGGTATTACAGTTGTAAATTAAAAAATAATTTTTTTGCTGTGTTAAGAACTTTTTTAAATATATCAACAGTTTAGTTGAAAACATTTTACATTCTTTGGGAAACTGGCGTTACTCAGGGTCTTAAGTACTGTCACCAACAAACAATGGTAGCAAATCAATTGGAAAACTTTTTTTAAAAGGAAAGACATTACATACTAACAACCACTGCACTTTGAGTCTTGTTAAATACAACTTATATGTTCAGAGTTGAAGTCTGACACTCAAAACCAAATGTATTCAACAATGTTAAGAAGAGATAAATAGAATAATGAGCAATACAAACAAAGCAACGACAACAAAACATTTTTCAAGACTATTGATGTATTGTATTGAATATAATACAGAGAAAGGCAAAGGGCTTTATAATGCTTGTGGCCACTGAAGATGCAAACACCGGCCAAACAGGATCTGAGAAGCATTTCCAGGTCTATGAATAACACCATGGGAAGACAAAAGCAAACACAGCAAATGTTCTCAAATAAAGCAAGGTCATTATAGTCCAAATTTAATTTTTACCTCTAACAAAACTTATGTATTACATGGTTAAGAGACCAAGGCTACAGTTTTCACATGTAAAAACTGTAGCCATTAAGCAGGTTAAACTTGTTTTAGATCATACCAGAACAGTTGTAAATTAACAGCAATATCTAATTTCTTGTTCCATAGAATGAATGCTATGAGAAATATATCACTGGACGAGGCTTGGTGGAGCCACCCCAAGACTGGACATGGCAAGATGGCAGTGCTGCAAACCCATTGCCTGTACATTCAGTGTAAGAACATCCGTTTGTCCACTGAGAGCCCCTGGCTATTAAAACAAACTCTCATAATTTTATGTTAAATCATAGCTGCCAATCAGAAGAAGTACTCTTTCTGATTTTCACTGACTGCATTTTGTATATTAAGCTCACTTTTCAGAACAGCCTCAGCACTGTCTACATTCTCTGACCTTTTTGCCTCACTTCTTTTATATAACCTTTTCTGCTGATAAATGCGAACAGCTATGGCAGTGATGCAAAGCAAGATAAAAATCACAACAGCTATCAGACCTAGGGAGAGAAAAGAAATATAAAGTCAGAATTTCTGTCCAAGTAGAAACTGTGCTGACTTCATTGCTTAATAAGTCATCGTAACATTATTTTCCACTTAAGCATCTACTACATACAAATTGGAAATATAAAAACTTCAGATATTCTGGTTCAAGCAGTATCATTGTATGTTGAGTTTATTTCTGAGTTCTATCAGCCTTGTGGGTTCACCTACGTTTATTCTAAATGCATATTATATCGGATTTACTTAGTGCGTTTATATTTAACACAAGGTATTAACTATATGTCTCTAGGACTATGTGGCCACTTCATATTAGTTTTAATTATTTTGAAAGTATAGAGTAGTAGCAACATCATAAAATGATTAACATGTTTTGTGATTAAATATGTAAACATTTTAATGAAATTGTTATTCAATTATTTGTTATACTGTTGAACAGCAGAAATGGGTTATGTAAATAAATCATTTGAACCAATAAAACATAGATATATAGATATGCTTAAATTATTTCTATATGAGGAATGTTGTTTTAACACTTCTAGTTGTAAATACAAATTCTAAGTATTGCAATTCTTAACTATGCCAATGGTTACCAACGCTGGCATTATATTAGGTCAGTAGTCCTCAAAGTGGGATCTGTAGACCTGTGGTGGTCCCTGGGACACTTTGAGAGGACATGGGGGCTCAAAACTATTTTCATAATAATTCTAAGATGTCTTTTTCACTGTGTTGACATTTCCATTTCCATTTTAATATGGAACCAAATTTGGTATAAAACAAGGTTAGGTAAAATTCCTGGTACTTAGCACAAATTAAGGCAAGGACACAAAACAATAATAGTAATCACTGAATTCATGAAGTAGAAAACATTTCACTGCCAGGCAATTGTAGGAAAAGGCATAAAAACCCAAATTTATTTAAGAATATCCTTAATGAAGCTGTAAAAACTATTCATTTAATTAAATCTGACCCTTGACTGCAAGACTTTCTAACATTTTGTGTGTTAAAATGGGAAATACAAATAAAGTACTTCTGGTTCACTCTGAAGTATGATCATTGCCTCCAGGAAAAGCACTTACGTGAACCTTTGAGTTGTGAACTGAATTAGTTGCTTTTCGCTTCATGTAACACCATTTTTATTTGAAAGAATGACTAACAGACAAACTATGGTTGTTCAGACTTGGGTATTTGGTGGATATTTTCTCTAAAATGAATGAAGTAAATGTGTCACTTCAAGAAAAACCATTATACAGCATATGTTGTGAATGATAAAATTCAAGCTTTCAAATGAAAAATTGAACTTGGAAAACAATTTTCTGCCACCAAGAGTGTGAGAGTTGCCTAATACTTAAAGAATTTTCTGATAAGATCAGTGGAGGTACAATCTAACGTCCTTTTCTTAGACAAAAATAGGTACTACGAAAATAGCAATGTGAATCAGATCTCATATGGTAAAACTAAGACTCTATTCTAAAGTAGATGCATACAACTGTAACAGAGTGCACGGAAGTCAAAGATTTGAAGGTTTTTATCAATCACAATAGATTCCTGTGCATATAAACTGCTAGGCCAATTCACCCTGGTCAATTATAGCATGTCCAATAGCCAAGCCAATTTTTCGCTAGGTCAGCCTTACCTGAGAAAGGTAGCAATTCTTTGCTGCTTAATATAAATGTGGTAACCAAATTCTGTACATGAAATCTGAAGAATTCATTACTTAATACGATTGCTTTTGTTATTAGTCACATTAATTCATGAATAACTTAAATCAGAATATTAGTTGTTACATATTTTGCTTCTCATTTTAGAAAAAAATAATCAGTTGAATTGCTATAAATATTTCTACAGGCTAGTTACAGGCCTCTGACTTGAAGAGAAAGATTCTGAACAATTTCAACGTGAAAAATTTCGAAATATGATATAGACAGCAGACAAGTGCAATTATAGAATGAATGTTACATTGGCCTAGACAGAATATCCAGACAGTCAAAATCAGGGACGGCCTCTGGAACTTGTTTGTTCCATGTATGTAATTTAGCACTTAATTTGGGGAAAGTGCTGTGTCAGGATTTGTTGTGCTCAAGAAAAACTTTGATTACACCTGTTATACCAGAAATATAAAAATAAAAAATAAACTAGTTATTATGAATAAAATGTGGCCAGCCTCTATGATGCTGCATCTAAAGCACTGTGTGAATCTGTTTTTATGAAAATGTATATATAGCTTTCTCTCTGGCTAAATCTGTCTGTATCTGGGTAGCCTGGCCAGAAACCCTCTACCACATTTGGACCACCACCTTTAAATGTATTATTAAATCAATTATCCCATCTTATACCATTCATTTTGTAAGTAAAAAAAAATCATCTAAGATGTAGAACACAGGGGGATTAGCCAATTTGGAAAATCCTTGGATGGATTAATTATTATTATATAGTGGGTGCAATTTATGAGTAACTAGACAATGAACAAAGGACTCTACCACAATTCTGCCAGATTGTGTAACACACTGGAGGACTATACACTATGATTTGGCAGATAAATTGTGTGTGGCCCAGACAAGGCCTTCAGAGGTTACATGGCCATTACCAGATGCTCTGCTTCTGAAGTTCAATCTCTGCAATGACCAAAACCAGACATCATTAGTTTCAGGGACCCTGGCAAGCCCCTGAACTACAAACCTTCCATATTGTTTCTGTCCTGAAAATTTGAGCTAAGTGAGGATTTCACAGATGAACTGTAACTTGTTTCTATTCTAGAATAATATTAGAATGACTTATCAATGCACCTCTTGTTTAATTCTGTAAATCTTGCCAATGATGTTTCAGCAAAATAACAATAGTCTAAAGATTAAATAATTTGTTCTAGCATTGGCTTGATGACTACACACTGCTCTATATTTCCACCTGTCTCTGTGTCTCTATTACCTGAATCTATCCTGGTTGAAGGTCTGGAAAAAGCAATATTACAAGACTGACACAACTTGCTTGACCAGGAATTCTAGCTTAAACTCTTGGACACATTGTAAATGCTATAGCTTTAAGTGAGTTTTTACTGTATAATGTATTTCTTTTAGACATACAATTATTAACTACTCTTCAAATAGAGTTTTTTTGTTTGTTTTGGGTTTTTTGTTTTGCATGTTTGGTGATTAAATGGGAATTCTATATTTTATATCTTTAATTTGCACATCATTAATTTGAGAAACGGAAAAGCAACTGAAATAGCATGGGGGAGTTAATATCCACACAAAGATTTGACTGGTATTATTTGCTGTCCAAATAAAATCCTAACTACTTGAAAGCAATATATGTCTAGATGAATATAAAAAATACACCCAAATGAATCAGGTATAAAGCCACATAAATTGCCCAAGTATATGAATAATCATATTACTGGCACAAAAACTTTAAAAGTATATCTCCCTGGCAATGCAACAGAATAACTGTTTACTTTCTATATCCATATCATATTCAGAGTGTAAAGAAAGGTGAACCACTGAACATTTCAATAATCTGATTAATAACATTCTTAAGAGCATTAATCAAGAGAAAAAAGGCTTGTTTTTTGAGTTGCTTTTGAAAAAAGAAAATCAGAGAATATGCTGTCACATTTCCAGGGAGATATGCTTTAAAAGTTTTTAATTCTGCAGTTTAAAGTTATTACTAATCACTTTTAGTTCAATAATCTAATATTTGATAAAAACACAACTGAAAGTGTAATATTTAGTTGATAGGAGTATCTTTAAATAGTTTACTATGCAAATATCCCCCTTTATTAAGCCTTAAGGCAATACAAAATATATGCTTCTAGTGTTAATCTCAGGTTTTTCTACTTTTTGCATGGACCTTTCCAGAAGCAGTGATCTGTCCAAGAAATGAAGAAAAATGAAATTTACTCAAATATATTCACAATTCTCTAGTGATTACATGAGGCTATTTTTAAGCTTTATAATACTCATTACTACACAAGTTACCAATTAATCTTTGAGTGCCATGCTTCAGTGAAATTGTCAATTATTTATACCAAAAATCTCCAAGGAAGCAGATAATTCAGAAAGATTCTAAAGACAATCCAGTACAAATAGTAAATCACCCCATTGTCCTCAGGATTCAGTGCTTGGCACTTGGAGTATGTGCAGATTCTTCACAGTTTCTACAATGCTAAATATTCACCATCATTATTAATAAGAAGAAGAACCAAAGAAGAGATCATTCATGCTTCTTATTACCTCCAATTACGGCAGAGTCACTTTTGATTGCATTAGCAAGGGGCTGTTTGTCATCTATTGTTCCAGAATGATCTGCAGTTAAAGCACGACAAAGGGGGAAGGTGATATGGGCCAGCAAAAGAAGAACTTTTGAAAAAAATCATAAATGTTTTAAACCAGAGAGAATTATGGAGGTGAATGTGGGATCTCTGTTATTTTCAATTTAAGCAATGTCAATGGCATTGACCCCCATAAATAAGAAGTTGAGCATCTAGAAAAGAAAAGGGAAAGAGAACTAAAAACTAAACAAACAAAACCAACTTTCAGAAGCCATCTTGGGAAGGTAGCCTGAAAGCAACATGAAAAGTTTTCTAAATTTCATGGACAAGCTGGGTTTGTGACTGAGTAGAGGAAGAACCCTAAGTCACCTGCAAACAAGTGTGTCCTTTCCCTTGTCGTGGCATCAGTGCCAGGCTGGGCCACACAGCTGGACTCGGTCACATGTCCTGTAACAGTGACAGGGTCTGGGTGGCTGGGATGCAGAGCTGCCTTCAGAGGGGCCACGTGGCTGAGCTGCACTGCAGAGAGGCAGCCTGTGAAGCCCTGTGCACCTGCCAGTGCAGTCTCCTGGTCCACATCACTGTGTTCTGGAAATTCAAAGACACACCGAAATATTAATAGTGAAAAGTGAAAATGACAATGACGCAGAAACGGAGGATTCTGAGTTTGTTAATGCAATAGGAATAAATATAAAGTTACCACATTCCTTTTTAATTTTGTCTTTACTAAAAAGATAAAAATCCATTAGTCTTTCCACAACTATTGGTAAGATTTCCAATGTTAATGAAGTCAAGTTTTGAAGCATGGGTTATGAAAAATGATAGGGCAAGCTCTCTGGAAACAAAGCAGAAGAACAGGTCAGGTTAAGAAGTGATGAGAGTATCATGATATTTTTAATTTAAATATAGATTATTGCAATGTATTTACAATAGGGCTTGTAGTCAATATCAAGAGGTACGTCCAGAATTTGAAAACAAGTTCAGTACAGCTTTCAAGACTTATGCCATGAAAGTAACAGAAACTAGAGAGAAAATTGAGCCTCTGGACTTATGTTGTCAGATGCCCAACTTGACAATTTGTTCTGGCTGAAAGCTTTCTGATACTTTATGACCTCACCCAAACATACCAGGAGGATGATACTATCATGCAGTGGAGGCCATACCTCGAAGTTATTAGGGTGTCTCTCTAATTACTCATGCACAGCAATAAAACCCTTCATACCCCTATGCTTTTTCTTCCTGTTTCAATGACAGCCTGTCACTGGGACAGAAATATCTGTGCCCTCTAAAGACAGATAATTTCTTCTTCCTATTAATAAAAATTTAGTTAGTATGAGACTCTTGTGGAACAGAGACTGGTTTTAATGCTAGGATATTAATTATAATTTCACATTAGAAATATATAAAACATACCCCTTGCTTGGTAAGCATGAAATCTAAACAAGCGAAATTTATTGTAGAGTTTGAAGGCTCAAATATCATCAAAATACAATGCATCCATCCACCCAGTGTGATAAAAAAAAAAAATAGCACAACTATTGATATGGTTTGGCTCTGTGTCCTCATTCAAATCTCATCTTGAATTGTCATCCCCATAATCCCCACGTGTCAAGGGAGGGACCCGGTGGGAGGTGATTGGATCATGGGGGCAGTTTCCCCCATGCTGTTATTGTGATAGTGAGTGAGTTCTCATGAGAGCTGATACTTTTATAGGTGTTTGGAAGTTCATCCATTGTTCTCTCTCCTGCTGCCATGTGAAGAAGGTTTTTGCTTCCCCTTCCCTTTCCCCTTTGCTTTCTGCCAATTATAAGTTTCCTGAGGCCTCCCAGCCATGCGGAACTGTGTTGATTAAACCTCTTTCCTTTATAAACTACCCAGTCTCAGGAAGCTCTTTATAGCAGTGTGAGAACGGACTAATATAACTATCCTCCCCTGCACTGTATATAGGTAGGGAAAGACAAAAGGTGCACTTTAGTCTTTCTTTTGAAAATATGAAAATACGTGAGTGTATATTCAGGGCAACTTGAATCTATGTTCCCAGGAAAGTTAAGTTAAATTAAAAGTAAAAACAATGCAATAGATATTAAGCATATTTAAGTGTATATTATGTGCTAGCCAGTGTTCTAAAAGATTTGCACGCTACTGATAAAACTTTACAGTAGACACTGGAGTGTATTATCCAAGTCACACAGATGAAACAGTTCAGAATTTTAACTATTCACCTGAGGTTACACAGTTGTTGGCATTACTGGACCTCTGGCCTACTGTATTCCAAATTATGAGCTTCTTTTGAGATATTGGTTGAGACACTCTTTCTTTTAGTCTGCTTTCAGTCTCTGTAGTGGCTTTTATTTATTTATTGATTTTTTAAATCATTTTTGCTTGAGAGCTAGACTTTAACCCTAGGCATCTGAGCTCTAATTTTTTTTTTTTTTTTTAACAGAGTCTTGCTCTGTTATCCAGGTTGGAGTGCAGTGGCACGATCTCAGCTCCCTGCAGCTTTTGCCTCCCAGGTTCAAGTGATTCTCCTGCCTCATCCTCCTGAGTAACTGGGATCACAGGCATGCACCACCATGCCTGGCTAAATTTTTTGTATTTTTAGTAGAGTTTTGCCATGTTGGCCAGGCTCGTCTTGAACTCCTGGCCTCAAGTGATCCACCTGCTTCGGCCTCCCAAAGTTGCTGAGATTATAGGCATTAGCCACCGCACCTGGCTGATTATATCTAAGTTTTTAAAGAATTTTGGGGGGGGCTCCATTTTCATTCATGTTTTCTATGTAATAATAAAAATCCTGATTGAATGTTTAGTATTATGAATATCATCCTCTATAAAAAGAAAATGGAAAATTAGAGAGATTATATCACTTTCCTGTTGTGAGGGATCTGGTATTGAGCCACGTTCTGACCCACCTTGCTCTTCTTCAGACCCAAAGATAGCACCGAGGGAGCCTCACTCTGCTGCTTACATACGAGGCTGTGAGCTCCTCCAACATCAAGGTAACTGCCAACATCCAGCATAATGTCATTACATAGGAGGCAGTTCATCAGTGCGTATGGAATCAAAGAAATCATTTAGTCCACCTTAGCAATCATTCATTTGAATATATGTAGATTTAAACATATATATATATGAAAAAGACTGCATTCTTGATTTGGAGGTTTTTTTGTTTTTTGTTTTTTTGTTTGTTTTTTTTTTTTTACTTTAATGAGAAATTAAAAAGAAAATATACTGTCATAGGAGTGTAATTCGGACAGTGCTTTTCACATTTCTTCTACAAGGTTAAAATGTTGAATAACATTTCCACAGGCCTTTAAAAAAATCTTCCCTTTTCAGCCCCTCCCCGCCAGACAAGATTGACTTCCCTGGTAATAATCTGATATGAGATATATTTTTAAAGCCTCACACTTACAAATTGAAAACATTTTACCTATTTCAAAATTATTGTACAAAAACCATTAACTGCTAAAACTCAAAATGGACACATGGTCAGTTGATATTTATCCTTTTATGAGCTAAAGAAACAAAACAAATATCCTGAGGTTTGAGTATTTTACATGTTATCAGGGGAAGGGAGAGAGACAATAAACATAGAAACAAACACTATCATGACTGATACTGCCATGAAGAAAACAAATTAGACAATGTGATGGCTGTAACTGGAAAAGAAAATTATCCTGATGGATTAGGTTATATTTATGTATTTATTTTAAGGGTGACTTCTTTTTGCAGCCCTACTCCCTTAATACACTATGGATATTATTCCAGCATCTTCTGGCTGTATTACTTCTTTTTCAATATTTGTAAGATACCCTGTGATTTTTGAATTTTCATCAGATTGTCCCTAAGTGTGTATCTTATCTCAGTATTCTGCATAGAACATGATAAGCCCTTTCAATCTCAGACACAAAGTTTTTATTTAGCTTGGAAAATTTCATATATTGTGCACACGATTAGTGTTTCACCTTCATCCTTTTTATTTTCTTAGAATGCCAATTTTTCACATTAGGTCTCCTCTATACATTCTCTAAATTCATTTTATTTCCCTCCTGATTTCTATTATTTAGGACTTATATCTCTGTGGGTCAAATACTTCATTCACTTGATCTTCCAGATGCAAAATCAAGTAGAAAAAAGATCATTCTTTCCTTTTAAATTCTTTGTTTGGGGAAAAAAATCATATTTTGTAGATCCTCAAGGTATTTTTCTTGCTTTATGAGAATTTCCTTAAAGTACTCTTACTGAGCCTCACTCATGTTGTTGTCTGTCTCCTTGAATAGCTTTATTTTGATAGAAAATCATTTTGGTTTAATTTTTTTCTCCTTTTATTGATGTTGAATGGTTTTAAGTCTGGAGTTGGTTTGTTAGTTTAATTTTTAATCTGCTTGCTGGTACCCAGCCACTGACCACCTTAGGTGGCTCACACCCAGGGCACGTAGACAGTGTGGTGGTCTGGGTGGACCAGGAGCAGAGCTGTAGGCCACGGCCCTGAGAGGAAACCTCTCCTCACCCAACCTTGGGACAGAGAGGGCATGGCCCTAATTTCAGGTCATCTCAGCATCTTGAGAAACAGAGAAAATGGGCACATTAATATTTTCTAATGCTTAGCTTTCCCCATGGGGTCCAGGGACCTCTGTAAGGCAAGCAATCCCCAAGATCCAGCAATTCAAATTCCCCACCGCCCCCACCTAGATTCTTCTAGGCCGGCCCCTGGACTTTCTTCCAATTGAGAAGGTACAAAGCCCCACAAGAACCTCCTCACTGGTTCCCTCCAGGATCTCCCTGCCTGTCCGCCTGGACCAGCAACTCATTTCAGAAGCATCTATGGTGTAGAATTCGAATCGGAAGTGGAGGAAAACTATAAGCAACTCAGCAGCCATCCTCCCAGAATTGAGTGCAAACAAAATTAACAGCTATATTAAGTTGCTCATAAGCAGAGTTGGCCTTAGAAATACATAGCATCAGATATCTGCTTTGACAATTGTGCTAATAAGCTAATGGACAAAAATATAAGTTTTTCTTGTTATCTGACTCCCAAAAAGCCAACACAGTGTAATATGTTAGAACAGGGTAGGTGGAGGGAGAAACTGATGACAATGTCTCCTACTTCACAGAAATCTGGACCAAACAATCATGTTTTAGGTGTTTCTTGTCATAACAATCCTTAACTGACTCAGACTTCTAGGTATTTGGACCTGTTAAAGAGTAACCCTCAAGTGTATTTTCCAATAAAGGGAGTGACTTCTGCTTGTAAAAAGAAGAAATCTTTTAACAAAAAGGCCTGCAAGAAAAATGGAGTACTGAGAAATTAGAATTTGGAGAAGTGCCCTTTTATGACAGAGAAATGACTGTTTTTTGGAAGATGTGACAATACATGTAACAACAATTACAAGGAGTGGTTTATGAAATTTTCTGTGGCGTAAACAAAAAAATTAAAACTTAGAGAACGAAGTACTTTATAGGTCCTACCTATGAGAAGGAGTCATTTAAAAAGAAAGATCTCAATGTCTGGAATCCATAAAGAAGACTTGCCAAAAAAAAAAAAAAAAAATGGTGCAACAAATCAAGAGAGCCAGAGCTAGAACTGAATGGTGCACTTTTACTACTTTATGCAATTCCACCAGGGACTCAACACAAAAAGAGTTAGTGGGAAAGTAAAATGGCAAAGCAGACAAAAAGTACTATGCGGATAGAGGCAGTTTATCATAAAAGGTATTTGTTTGCCAACCAAACCTACTGTACTGAGTTATAAACCTGAAAGCCTGATTAATGCACAAGTTATGTACAGGCAGCTACCTTAACAGTGACAGGTATTTCTCTTTTGCTTTCAGCATAACCTGTCTCGTCTTATGTGTCATGTTACAAGGTGCTTGCAAAAATCACAGCATACTTACAGGTAAGCTAATTAAACTTTCTTTTGTACCCCTTTGGCTTTGAAGCTGGTTTTACTTAAAATATCCTTGAGATGGAAGATTGCCTCTAAAGCTCTTCTGGGGAGACTGAGTAGACATCCTCTTCTCTCAGACCACACATTTTATTTACATCTGGCCTAAATTGCCACTGCAGAAACCTGAGTGTGCTTCCTGAGCTCTGCAGACTCAAAAGAGATAAATGATCCCTATGGGTCATCGCCTCTAAATATACCCAAGCTACTACTCAGAACGAGTGAAAATAATCTCCAGGCTTATAGAAAACTCCTATAACATAAAAATGAACAGAACTCAGAACTTAATTTTACAATGAGTTTTGGAGATAAAAAGCAGATGTAGCACACCCTATTAATGATGGATGAATGTCAACCAAGTTAATTTAATGCAACCTGGTTTTTACCACTACCATCATGAATTATCAACACATTACTGTTAGTGTTCTTGTGCCATTATGTATTTGACACAAAAAATAACAAATACTAATTATAAATTTCATTCAACTTTCGAGTAGTGATTTTTTTCAGTCATTTTTACAGTGTGTTAAATTATATCATTATTCAAAATGTGGGCATATTTTCCCATGAGAGGTTTTATACAACATTAATAAGATTATGTAAATATCTTAATTGAGATCTTTTTTTTCCCCATGTGGTGGAATTGTGATCCAGTAATGGCTTAATGAATTGGCAAAACAACTTTATATCTGTATATTTCCTTTAATTAATTACATCCCAGAGAGATTTCTTTTTATATAATTTTCTAGTAAATATTTATCTTGAGGAGGCTGATTGACAAATCATTCACTTTGGCATTGGAACTTATGTACATTGTGAACAAAGTACTTAAAGACATGACATCAGACTATCTGCCTTTTCACAGGGAAGACCGGAAAGAAACGAAATGCTTTTTTTCCATCCTCTAGTACTCATTTCTACAAATGAGGATGAACTATACCGACAATTTTCACTCCAATCAACATTAGCAAGCATTACAAGCAGATATCAAGCAAGGGGGATAATTTTAATGTAATAATATTAAATTGTACTATGATGGCGTGAGAATCATCTCTAACACCCCATTACATTTAACAGACAATGCTGGTAGAATTCAATTATCTCTGCACTGATTCTGATTAGTCCTTTGGAATATCATCAGACTCAGTGGTCCCCAACCTTTTTGGCACCAGGGACCAGTTTCAAGGCAGAGAGCTTTCCCACAGATGGGAGTGGGGGGGATGGTTTCGGAACGATTCAAGTGCATTACATTTATTGTGCACTTTCTTTCTATTATGCGCTGTAATATATAATGAAGTAATTATACGATTGGCCATAATGTAGAATCAGTGGGAGCCCTGAGCTTCTCTTCTCGCAACTAGATGGTCCCATCTGGGGGTGATGGGAGATGGTGACAGGTCATTGGGCATTAGATTCTCATAATGAGCACACAACCTAGATCCCTCAAATGTGCAGTTCACAATAGGGTTCTCACTCCTATGAGAATCTAATGCTGTGGCTGATCTGACAGGAGGCAGAGCCCAGGTGGTCATGCAAGTCATGGGGAGTGGATGTAAATACAGATGAAGCTTCGCTTGCTTGACTGCCCACCACTCACCTACTGCGGTGCAGCGCAGTACTGATCCGTGGCCTGCGGTTTAGGAACCCCTGATCATCTGATCTTCTAACATCTCCTTGATGTGGCTGCACAGTGCTCTCTCTCCACTTCACAGCTTCCTTGCTCACACCCCAGCCAATCCCTTCCTTTCTCTTCCTTACATGGATGTCTATTCTTTAATAAACTCACTCACATATTAGCATCAGTGCCTAATTGGGGCTTTATTTTTTACTTATCCCTGGTGTGGGCATTTTTTGTTTGTTTGTTTTTGAGATGCAGTCTTGCTCTGTCACCAGGCTGGAGTGCAACGGTCCGACCTCAGCTCACTGCAACCTCCGCCTCTTCTGTTCAAGTGATTCCCCCTGCCTCAGCCTCCTGAGTAGGTGGAACTACGGCCCCTGCTACCACACCCAGCTAATGTTTGTATTTTAGTAAAGATTGGGTTTCACCATGTTGGCCAGGATGATCTCAACCTCCTGACCTCATGATCCACCCGCCTCGGCCTCCCAAAGTGCTGAGATTACAGGCATGAGCCACAGTGCCTGGCTGGTGTGAGCACCTTTTAAGCCATGTTAGTAAACAATCCCTTTCTCCTTTTTATTTTTGAAATTCTTGTTTTATCATTGTATGAACGTTTCTAGATTTGAGGCACCTGAAAATATATAATTTTGGATTGGTGACTCTTGCTTTTATCATTTGGTATTTTTTTAAGTGTAAGTAGAGCTCTAAGTGTTATTATGCTTGGCTGCCAAATAAAAAGCTTTACCTGTGACATCATTGTCAGAGGAATACACTTGCCCACCCCACAGGACCACATGCTCATGACTATATGTGCTTCTGACAAAAATCTCAACTTCCAAGTTATCATTTGTTCTACTATTAAAATCAGGTAATGTGTTTCTTTCAATATCATGAATGTTCTTTGGATTTGGAACATGACATCTCTGATCTATTTTCATGTATTATGATTACGAGAATAAGTTTCTAGATATGGTCAGCTTAATATAATATAACTAACCCTCTAGAATCAACTAAAGCCTTCACAAGAAGAAAGTCATGCTATGCACTGAAGACAGTCTAAGACATTTTAATTATTAAAAATTTTAAAAAACAATGGACCTGATTCATTTTTTTAAAGATTGTAAGATAGATTTTGTTTTTACTTTTCTTGCTCTAACTTGCACTTTCCTTTTAAAACATGCTTTTAAAATAACCAATCCATTATTTTGAAAGTCATTTCATGATATATTTATAAAATCACAGTTCCTTTAATTTACCTAGGTCACCTTTTGCCTCACCTCTGAGCACTGAAGCGAGTTTTACATAGAGAATTCCTGACACACGGGAGATTTCTCTTAAAGCTCTTCAGAGGAGATTGAGTAGACTTACTTTTCCTACACACTTTATTTACATCTGGCTTAAATCTCCACTGCAGCAATTTGAGAGTACATCTTGGCTCTGCAGCCCCCAAAAAGACAAATGACTATTATGGACCATCATATCTAATATATAAAAGCTATATGCTGAGAAAGAGTGAAAACAATCTCTCAGTTTTTACATAAATAAATCATAAAACTAATCTAACATATAAAAGTCTCCAGGAATAGAACTCAAGAGCTTAATTTTACAGCAAAATTTAATATAAAAAACAAATGCAATAGAGTCTGTTGATTATGGGAGGATCTGAACTGAGCTGTTTAACTAAAACCTTGATCTTCCCACTGTAGCTCTAAACCATCAATATATTATTATTTCCAAAGTTATTAAGTACTTCTATATTTTAATTGTAACAAGCAGTTAGAAATGGTTACCATGTCATCATAGTAGTTTGATATTGTTTCTTAAAATTCACCCACCTTTCTTAGTATCTGCTAGCAAAGTTTTTTTAACAGTGTCAGCAATTCAAAATTACCCTTAGAATCCTTTCTACATTTAAGAAACGAGTACTTGAAAAAGTCAAGAGAGGGAAAGTATTTCCTTTATATCTCTTTTTCCATTTGAAAAAGCATGTGATAGTTATATACTTAAGTCTTTTGTTGTAATTGTAGGCAAATTACAACTCCAAAAAAATTTGGCAATGTTTATATGCTACTCCCTTAGAAGAAATATGCAGAAAGTATAAAAATAGAAGAATTTTAATACATTTTAATTTGGAGGGTAATTTGGGACTACTTTATCTAAAGCAATATTGGGGCACAGTATACTCATGTCAATACAAAGGCACATTTTGCTTTCATGATTATCGAAATCCCCACTGCCATAAGCTCTGTAAGGGCAGATGTAATGTCCACCTTGTTGAGTGGGATTCTCCATTTACATGGTAGGTGACCACAAGGTATGTATTTAATATGTGAATCAAGGAGTCACCTGGGTTTACAAAAATGCAAAACATATTTGATAAGTGCGGAAACATGAGAATGCGCCTCAAAGACCACCGACTACAGGGAGATTGATTGACCAAGGGTCCCAACTGCTGGGCTCTGAACTCCATCCTCATGCTTGCACCAAGGCCATGTTTTCCATGGACTGCCCCCAAGCAATGGTGGGTCACAGCAGGCATTCCAAGACAGGCTCACCCCTGGCAAACAAGGGACTCCTCTGGAGGATGACTTTAACTCAATGGCTCCCTAAACATTTTGCTAAATCTTTCTTAGACTGTACATTGGTCTGAGACACTTCTGTGCTTCCGTCTAATTTTCCCTCTCTCTCTCCATCCCTGTAGACAGAGTGTCATGGACATCTAACGGTCCTGTGTGCCTTAGCCAGCTCACCCCCATTTTCTCTTACGTGATTGTTCCCTTAATAAAGTCCTCACATGCTTAATCCTGTCTTCACAGCTGTTGTTTGGAGGACCTGGACTAACACAATAAGTGACTTCAAGACAGCACAATTCTCTTTGAAATATTAATAACTCTTGATCTATTTCACTATAAATACACTGCATTAAAATACAAGGATGTACTATGTAACATTTTGCCATAAATTCATATACCACACAAAATTTGATCATAAGTTACCAGTTGAATTACCTTTGAATTACAAATGATTAGTCCCTAAAGTTAGCTTTGAATTACAAATGATTAGTCCCTAATCAAGATCCATACCTTAGGCATATGCCAAATCAATTGTCACTTACACTTTTAGGAGAGTGAGTTGACTGAGCCCATAAAGCTCATTGCTCAATCTGGACTTTTATTTTTCAGCATATATGATATGCATATTTGAATAGTATGCAACTCATGAGTAAAAACCTTAACATCTTTAATTCTATAGGAATCTCCCTTATTCAATTAGAAAAAGGGAAATGACTATATATACACTGAATGTTATTCTACTGTTTGGTTAATACAATCCTCCTTATAGGATGAAAATCAGCTTCCCAATTGTTTTATAATATATTGAATATATTTCTACTCGCAGTGGTATAATATCTTGCATAGAAAACCTACTTAGTATTTCTTCTTGACATCTGTGAATGGAGTATCAGCTTATGATTCCACTCATTAATGGCATCTACTGTACTAATGTAGAGTTTGGGGGATGAGGACTCTTCCAAATCACAGCTGCACGTATTTTTAATTCTGTGAATAATAACAGTTATGTGCAAAGGTGGGCTTAAGTGAGGACAGAACAAGGAACAGAGTCTTCTGTGAGCGTGATGTTCAGCAAAGAGGTTTTCAGACAGACTGCCTCATTGCAGAGGTTGGGGCTCCACCCTATGATCCCTACATCTTTGCCTCATCCTGGGTCTATCTGGGGCTTTCGTCCCTTCCCCAGCCACCTGCATGCTTACCTCCCCCAAAGCTGACAGCCATCTGTAGGGAAGTAGATCGATCCCACAGTTAAAACGGTTGAGGCTTTGTTTTTGTTGCTGCTTGTTTGTTTAGATTTTTACAATTCTCTTTGGCTTCCTATGCTATGCCATAGCTATAAATGGAATAAAACCCTCTAACATTGTTAAAAAAATAATATTCAGAAATATCCTAGTTACATATCCAAAGGTAAATAGGCAGAGCTAAAGGGTTACAGATCCAGAGCTGAACAGTCTCCTAGACACTAATGTTCTTACCTCCACAGTGGCCTGAAATAGCTATAAATATTTCCCAATACTAAATACGAAATAACTAAGTATATTCTCTTTTAACAAAGGGAGAGCCTAGCCATGTTTTTCTATGCATCTGAAGTTTAGTTTAAAGCTAATCCTCATGTGCACAGACTTAAGAGTGCACGTTGTCTTATCTGTTAATTATACATCAGGGGACAAGACTTGAATCAACTTTAAAGCTACAGAATAAAGTGGAATCATCATTTCATGCTAAATATATTATTGGCTATATACATAGTCTTAGAGCAAATGATACACATGTCAGCCTTAAATAGTTGGATTTATATAATAACACTGTGGGCCTCCCATGGAATTTTTCAGTCAAGCTTCCAAACATCTAAGAAGTACTTTGCACATATTTTTTGTGTCCACTATAGACAGTGGAAGAACATTGCAATTCATGGTATTTCCCCTGTTTGTTTAGAGAATAAGAACACATAATCTTGGTGCTCATCATAGTACTTGAAAGCCTATAAATATTTATTCACTGAACTATTAACCTTCTGAAGGGCCAATATTTTGATCATTCACCTACGGGTTTAATCAAACATTCTCAAGATTCTGAGATTAGGTACAGGCAACATAAGGAATGATTAATTGAGGTACAAATAACTGCAAAGGTCAAAAACTAAAATTCCATTTACTGTCGTGGACAAAATATTTCAGATTAGTGTCAAATACCAGACTAGGAATAAAAATTAGGCTACAAGAACCCCCCTCCCCTCAATAAGGTGAAATTCCAATACTCTTAATGATTTATGTAAAACCAAAAATGAAATATCTATTAAAATTTACTTTTCAATTTAATCCTTGTTGGCAAGTGTAAAATAATGCAAACATATTCTGATGTTAAAATGGCAACAGTGCATTTCTACTCCAGTGCTGTAATTAAAGGTAATTGATGGAAATAAATAAGAATTATAAGGCATTTATATTGCATCTGAGCAAGCATGGCTGCCAAGGGCAACATTGCAACAAGGCAAAAAGAATCCAAATCATAACCTGAAGCATACTAACTAACTAGAAGAAAAGTAATTGCATTCTTCTTTCATTTTTAAATCTAATCTTAGTTTTATCATTAGAGGAAAGTTTGTATATTTGGCACCTAATTAATACGACTTTGCTATTTTTATTTTTAATTATTTAATATTTTTGAAATGTGAGAATACCGTATTTCATTATGCTTTATTGAGACAGGACTGAGACCAAGGTGACCTTAACATTAAAGGAAGATGCTTGCTCATCACGCAGGATGCCCCTACTCATGCTTGCAAAAGCCTCTACCTTGATTATCACTCACTGCATAATCAAAATAGGCAAGGGATTTCCTTTGCCATGATGAAGTGTGTGTGTGTGTGTGTGTGTGAGAGATATGACTTTTCTGATCCATGTTTATGTATCATGGTTAGGGGAAAGGTTATTTCTTTCACTTACCTAAAATCCTGCCCAATACCAGAGATTTGACTGCACTGAATTCTGTGCCTGATGACAGGTGAACTTGTCTCCTTGTATTATTGTCAATCTACAAAATTATTACACGAGATAAAAACATCCAAATGGATGACGTTTAGTTGAGAAGACAGGAAGCAAAGGAGGACAAGAGAAAAAGATAAATTAAGCAGTTGTTAGCATGGCCCCAAACATTTAGAAAAAAACAAAATTTAAAAACTTAGCCACTTAGAAAGGATTTTCTACATTATTTCTATACTACCTTCAGATGCCAGTGCATCTACCCTACCTCCTAGCCCCTTGCATCATTTTATTTTTCTCCACTGGATAAGGAATCCAAAATAGATGAAGCCAACAAAAAGATACAAAAGGTTATTTTTCCCCTTAACACTTTTACTTGGTGTTTTTATTTGAGGTAGGCAGCTAAGAAATTTTCTTCTAGGTAGGGTACCAAAAAATTATTAGTGCTTTTCTTCAAAAACTGGCTCCATGAATAATTCCACCTTCTTTGCTGTGACTCACATCATTAACAAAAATTCTGACATCACAATCATTATTTTTGGATAGATTTCTTACTGCATTTATCTAAAGTAAACCGGTTTCATTAGCGTAACAATGGTCCTACCAGTAGCACACTATGACATCATTGTCCTTCTGAGCAGAAACAAGTTAGAAAAGATCGGCATTTTAAGTATCTGACATAAATAATATAATGAACAACATCTTATTGCTTAAGAAAACCCTGACTATATTTGAGATCTATTATCTACAGAAGAAGACCACTGAAAGTGTCTCTGCTTATTGTGTTCATTATCAAATTTCTGCTTGAGACCCTTCATGCTGGAGAGCCATTAAAATGATTGCTGCTGCTGAATTTACTACATTACCTCTATAAAGACCACTCCTTCTTCTCTGTTAATCACTACGTGGTGAAGTTGTCCGTCAGCCATGTTTTTAAAATCAAAGTTAACAACATCAGGCTCTTGATATCTATTTAGCTTGTACCTGATCTGCAAACTTCCTAGAGTGGGGAAAAATTGTGACTCTTTTAGTAAAAATCATACTTTGAGAATGGCTTACTTAAAAATCAGAGTCATGTTTTGTTGCTATTTATTCATTTCGAGGGAAAAATAGGAAGATAGCTTCTTATAATCCCCAAGAGTCAGTTTCCAAGTGAAATTGCAATACTGTATTTTCAAAATCAAGACCAAGTACGTTGCACGTAAGTACTCTCTTTCCTGTAAGTCTTTAATTTAACATCAAGATCTCAGATTAAGCATATGCAAATCTATGCACTAGCTTCTCACTTAAAAAATAATATTAAATATTTCTGAAATGCCAAGCTATTGTTTAATATTGCAATAATATTCTGTTTCTACAATATTTTAAAAATATATCTCACACTCTGGAAATACAACAATTAATGAAATTATGAAAGGCAAATGTAGTTTTACTAAAGATAAGAAATATGTCCAGTGGTCATGGTCATAGACTTTGAAATGAAATAATGGTAAGATTAATGATTTTAAGCCAAATTTACCATCAGAATTAGTACTACTCATTTAATTGCCTGCAGAGATGTCAATTAATTTATTTCACAGGATATCTTTCAATTTGATGAAGAAAATGCCATAATATATAAATCAGCTTCAAGCTCAAAAGGCACAGTACGAATAAATACACTTATCGAACAATCTTATTTTTATTTTGGTGTTCAATACCCTTGGGATATATTTGAATTAGTTGAAATGATATAGTCGCATGTTTGTATGTTTGCTTTTCTTATCCAGAGAAGTTATTTCCAAAATTTTTTCCTTTAATCCAGATATGGGAAAGAGAAAAACAGCAGTAAATGGTTTTCTGTAGGAAACACATTTCCTAATCTACATGCCCTTAACACTGCATGGATACACCATTTTTTTCCCATGATGATTTTTTTAACTAAAAGTACAACTAAAAGGTCATCTTGTGGACATATTCTTATCCATAATGCTGGTTTATTAACACTCCCTTAATGTTTCCTTGCTTTGATTTGCAGGAAATACTTATGTACAACAGGATACCTTATTTCCAAATGAACTACAAAACAAATATAGATATTCATATGGAATAGTCAAGGAGCTTCTAACAATAATATAGTAAGTGTTTTATATAAATAAAATCATACATTGAATATGTAAAATTATCAAAATTATAGAGATAAAGGTATCTTAATCATTTTAAATAATCCTTTTAGATTATACTTACAGGATAGTACTAAAACTGTGAATACAAAAAAACAGGCACACTCCATTTTTCTGTTTGTAGTTTGAGAAACCAGAACACAAGAATGATCCATATTATTACAGAGCTGGTGTTCTAATTTAATTTTCTCTCTCTCATCTAAAAAGAACTCACCATTTTTGGCAATGATAACAGAAAGGTATTCTTTGTAAAAGGAGCTCACAAAAAGCAGCAAGCTTGGTGTTCGTGTTGTTCGGAAACTAAATTTGATCATTTCTCTGCTCAGCTTCATATCACCATGAAATGAAGCAGCGTGGGAGCTGGAGTTTTTACTTAAAAGATAATTTTCTTGAAAATTGTATATCACGGACGAGCCAGATCCAAAATATGCAGAAATCTCTGAAACAACATATATATTTTTTCTTAAAAATTTTAAGTACAAGAATCTTGCTTTAGTTACAATAATTAATGTTTTAGTTTCTTTAAATGAGTTGCATGATAGAAGAACCAACACTAAACTAGAATCAAATAATAAAGTAAATTAATAGAGCTTTCATAATGATCTTTGAAATGGCTTTCTCTTAAAATCACATATAATTAATGCACTATTATAATTTTACAGTTCAAAGTTAAATGCTTTCTGAGTTCAAACACAAACCAGGCTTGTGTTCTATCTCCTTGATCATCTACTTTTTTATTTACATTTTAACTCCCATCTATTACGTGCAGATAGTACACACTAATCTTAAATGAAGCGTATCTTAAAGGAAGTCTAGGGCATCCTATCTACAAAATAGGAAGGAAGGATGTTTGACTCTCTTCTTTCCCAGGATCGAGAGGCAGAAATTTTCCTTTAGGTCTAAACATTTTCTCATAGTTGTTGTGTACTATAAAAAGAAAGCCAAGTCTAGTATTAACATGAGAGAGGGAAATAGCATCAACAAATGGAACTAACCAACCTCTTTTAAATCATTTTACAAAAGTGTAATATTTTTCTTGTATGAGATTAATATCCCAAATTCTCTCTCTTCTTTCTTCCCCTCTCTCTCATACACACACCAAATACATATGTATGAAAATGAAGAGGATGGCAGAAGAAATAACTCGTTTTAAATCCCCGAATCTGCTTCTCTTCATTACTAAAAAAGGACTGGTTATTGAATACAAGTTGTAGATGATACTTACTGGATCACACAGTAATGTTTAGACTCCCTTGACATTTTAGGGTTTTTTATTGTTTCATTATTTTATTATCTATAACATACATTTTATATTCAATATAATATGTGCATGCAGAGTAACATTTATAGTTGCACTTAGCAAGATGAACTGGAAATTATTTATATCCAAAAAACGAAGACATGTTATTTTAAATAAATGGTCTTAATTATCACTTTAAACATGAAAAGTGTCCTAGAATGGTACCAACAGTATATGATTATGATCACAAGTTGATTTGTAAATTACAGATTATTCCTGAGAAAAGCAGATGACTTGAAAAGTACATATGGCAAACTTTTTATTAGCTCATCCTCATGCTTTCTTTGTAAGTCAGGAGTTGTTTTAATTTGGAGCCAAGTTTTGTTAGCCTCCTTCAGGAAAAGGTTCAATAGCCAAGACACACTTTAAAGTAATTGAATTTAAATTGGATGTCAGTCTTCTATGAGGAGCTATGAAAGAATAAATGTTTATATATTCATAGAAGTCTGTCCAGAACACTTAATCCTACAACTGTTCTTTCCTTCTTCCACGACGTATATCAGAGAATGAGAGAAGCTGAAAACTATTCTGCTATTTTATTTCACCAGCAGATATTCAATATATCATACAATAAAATGTATGATTAATGTATAAGTGTGTCTATTTTTATAATGCATCAATATTTAATGGTATACTGTTTATATTTCTGGAAAAAATATGCCAAAAAACTCAAACAAATAAAAATAAAAATAAATGCATCTGAAATATCCTTGCATTGTTGAGTATCTTCAACAAATATAATAGCAACAGCGCCAGGCATGGGGGCTCATGTTTGTAATCCCAGCACTTTGGGAGGCTCAGGCGGGCGGATCACTTGAGGTCAGGAATTTGAAACCAGCCTAGGCAACATGGTGAAATCCTCTCTCTACTAAAAATACAAAAATTCGCCAGGCATAGTTATGGGCTCCTGTAATCCGAGCTACTCGGGAGGCTGAGGCAGAAGAATCGCTGGAACCTGGGAGATGGAGGTTGCGGTGAGCTGAGATGGTGCCATTGCACTCCAGGCTGGGTGACAGAGTGACAGAGTGAGACTCTGTCTCAAAAAAAAACAAAACAAAAGTAATGCTTTAAATGATTTTAAAATAAAGAACAGCACCATGGGGCAGGGTGTTGACAACCATATTATTTAAGAGAATCAATGTTAGGTATAAAAAAGCAGACTGAGCAACTAACACTTTAAAATACATAAAAGAGACTATCAATGGATTTATCATCAACAAAGATTAGTTTGAGTCAAACATTTAAGTAATGAAGTATGATGGGCTCCAACTTTGAATATATGATGCTGTCTTATCACCAGGATCTTGTATCTATTCTTTACATTCAATAGATTCTTTGCCGAAGAAACTCAAATTGATTTTTTGTGTGTTTCAAATAGCTGGAAAGAAAAGAACTGGCAGACATTTAATTCACATTGAATAATTTTTCCTCTTACAGTCTTCCGTGCCACACTTACCATTTGAGCAGAACGGCCCTGTGAATGCAGAGAAAGTGCAGTCACAAAAGAACCCAATGGGTCTTTCTCTGCATTTCCCTCCATTGCGGCATAACTTCCCATAGCTGCTGCAATGTCCCCTACAACCTGGCTGCACTTCTGGAGTCACCTGGGCTCTTTCTTCCAAATCCAGGGTCATCCCATTCAACTGCAGAGACCGAATGCAGCCCAGAAAGCCTCTTTGTCTGGTGGCCGTTCCACCTAAAAAGGAAATACTGCAAATGGAAACATGTTCCTAGGTGTTTTATTCAGCATTTAAAGACCAAACAAAACTGAGGCCTTACAGAGAACAGCAAAAAAATGGATGAGCAAATATAATTTTGGAAACACAATTCATGGCCAAATATAGACTCCAAGAAAGACACAGCTTTAATTCAATTTATTTTAAAGTTGACTATGTTACATATATTTTCTAAAAAATATTTATTGATCTTTAAATTGAGGAATAAAATAAAGGTTATACACTACTCTCATTCAAAATAACAGTGACATGTATCGCTATTTTAATGTAGAAACTACTTTCTGGGAATTTTAATAAGTATATATTGCTGGGTAAGTGTGGTTTGTCCTTCATATTTAAACCCGATCATAATTCTGGGAGAGTTTTAACTTTGTGAGAATTACGAAGGAATCCTTGAGATCTTCTGATGGTGCATTGATATGGTCCTTTGGTTGTTATCCATTCATTGAAAAAATGGTAATTGAATGTCAGATTATTTGTTTTTGTCTGACATATTTTGCAGTGATTGTTTTTCTAAAGCTTAGTCTAGTGTTCAGTGTTTTATGCTTGGAAAGATTCTTAACAAAATTGCAAAAGGGGATCGATACAGAAACAAGTGATATAACATTCATTGAATATATAACCATATGTACTTACCAAGTCACCCTTGAAGAGGTCTACAGTGTTTGGTTGGAATCAGACCCTATTATTCTAAGGTAGAGATTCTCAAACTTTAAGAAATATGAGTGACACATAATCACATGGAGAGCTTCTAATAAATTGACTCAGTAGCTTGCTCCAAGAAATACTGGTTCTGTGGTCCAAAAGTAGGGTTGTGAATCTCAAGAGTTAACAAGGCTTGCAGGAGATTCTAATTCAGATGATCACTAGACCATCATTTTATTAGCACTGTCCTGATAGGAGTGTAAGCCCTGGGTAGACTCATACATAAATTTGTGTCCAGGAACACTCCAAGTTAATACTCAGAACTTGAAGCGGGAAAATAGTACCCTAATCTAAATAACCTGGCAATTCTATTGAGAGGCAATTAGACGGTTGTGAGGCCTCTAAAAAGAAGCTCCATCTTTGGATAAATGATGCTGTCTCATCACCAAGACCTTGTATGTACTCTTTACATATAAATTCTCATTTCCTAAAACACATTCACTTTGTTTCTTCCAAATCGTTTAGGTAGCTCCTTAACCTAGCCTTCATTCAACAAGGGCTACTTCGATTGCTACTGTATATCCAGCACAAAGAGCAGTGGTAGACAAATAATTTGTGTTGTAACTATTAAATCCATTCCTTCATTCATTTGTTAAACCACATTATACATCGAAGTGGGAGATGTGGGCATAGTGCTTCAAGGGTAAGGAGGGGGCCCCTTTTGCCCCACAGAGATGCTTGGGTCTCTGAGACTGAGAACGAGGCCTAAATTTAGTGAACATTTCTAATAAACTAATTATATATTTGCAAATAATGAAAGACTATGGAAAGGAACCTCAAAGAATTCCTGAGGATTCTGGACTTACGGACACTAACACTATTCAGAATTCAGATTCATAGCTATAACTGTATCCAAATTGCTGTATTTAAATGTTTATTCAAAATGTTTCCATTTACATAATATGTTTCTCCTCCATGAAGGATGCCAAGGTCTTAAGGGTGTTAGCCGTTCTATTTATAAATCTATTTATAAATCTAGAGAGTGTAAACATATTGCCATTGTCATAAGTGAGCGTGGTAGGGATGGTGTTAATTTCATCACAGTTTCAGAATGCCTGGAAATCTTCTTGTTTAATTCCTCCTACATTTACATTTACTTCTGTCATTTTTTTTAGGTTTTTAATATGGGTGCCCAATTGAGTTGTTTATTCCTTTTTGTTGTTCTGTTTTAAAAATTAATAGACACACACTAATTGTTCATATTTATGAGGTATGTAGTGATGTTATGATATACATACTATGTAGTGATCAGATCAGAGTAGTTAGCATCTCCATCATCTCAAACATTTATCATTTTTTAGTGTTGGGAACATTCAATATCTTCCTATTTGAAACTACGTACTATTGTAAATTATAGTCATCCTACAGCGGCATACAACACTAGAACTTTCTCCTCCTATCTAGCGGTGATAGTATATCCTTTAACAAACCTCTGTGCCCCTTCCCTGTACCCTCCCCATCTTCTACTATCCTCTGTTCTACTTTTGACTTCTACAGGATCACCTTTTCCTTACATTCCTTATATGAGTGAGATCATGCTGTGTTTAACTTTCTGTTCCTGGTTTATTTTACTTAACATAATGCACTTCAGTTCCATCCATGTTGCTCTGAGTGACAGGATTTCATTCTATTTATGCCTGAACTGTATTCCATTACATATATACATCACTTTTTTATCCATTCATTTGTTATTGGACACCTGGGTTGATTCCACATCTTGGCTATTGTCAATAGTGTTACAATAAACTTAGGGGTGCAGCTGTCTTTTCAATAAACTGATTTTCTTTTCTTTCAATAAACGCCCATTAGTGAGATTGCTGGATCCCATGGTGGTTCTATATGCAGTTTTTTTAGGACCCCGCCATTCTTGAAGTCTCTCTTCTGCCTTATGCTCAGGATTTTTCTTTCCTTCCATATCAGAGCTGCTACGCCTTTATCTTCACACCTCTCTATTCTTCCACTCTGTTGACTCAACTCAGTGAGCTCCTAGGGTCCAAAGTCTTTGGCCAAGATTCTTTTGGCATCCTTATTGGATATTTCTTCCCTGGGTAAGGTCCAGCTCACATCTGGTTTTCGCATGGCACAGGAACTTTTTGCAGGGGGCCACATTCTGTGAACTCTGAATTAAAGGTGTATTCCTGGTATATTTAATTTACTTTGTATTATCCCACATTAAATCATAGTATACAGTCAATGGTATACAGTAACATTAAATCACATCGTTATGCATGTGCTGCTCTGAAACACGCACAGTCTCCCTAACTCAGGGGCTTATCTTATTCTGCCAGTAACAACACAACTAAATAACTTGGGGTCCAATGACTGACTAAAGTCCATTTCCAGCTGTTCTAACTGAATTTTTCGTATTTAGTTTGTTTTGGATGATGGGAAACTAGGGACATAGAGAATTTCAAAGATCGGTCCACAGGTCCATCTGAGGAAATATTAGAATAAACACATTTAGTTAGAGGCAGAGGTAGGATTCAGACCCACACATAGCCTTTCATTCCAAGGAAGTTTCTTTGCACTTCACTCCCCACTCTGGTAAAAGAAGAGGACTTTTCCATTTTCTTGTATGCCTCAGATCATCTTTGGATTGAACGGCACTTCAGCTCTCCAAGCTTTATCTAGCAGCTCTTTCTGGGCACTGAAGGTATAAAACTATATGAAATCAATCTTGCTGACAAAAAGCGCTAGTAACAAATTTAGATGGGGAAACACAAGATTACCACAACATAATAAAAATAAATACGCAGTAAAGAAGAAAGTCAGAGTGTGGGGTGAGTAGCAGAAGAAGATAAATGTAAACACATGTGAAATATATGCTTAGATAATATTTGTAAAAGTGAGAAGAAAATCAGTATGCAACTTTATAAACAGGATATCTTAATTCTGTACTTTTTATTTACCTAACCATATAGTTTTAAGCTACATTTTAAATGACCAGAAAACAACATCTAATTAGACACAAACTGTTGTGTCACACATGTATTTAGAATTTTTCCTTTACTGTTAGGTTTCAAGTTAATAACTTTGTTTTCAGATGTAACTATTCTGAAAAACCTGGCTAATGTAAATAGGATTGGGCTTGAAAGCTTAATTAAAGATTCCAGTGCCTTTTCAGGGTTAGAGTGTGTCCAATTAAAATGAGTTGCAGTTTGGTTAATTGATTCTGGATGTTTCCACTGAGCTATTACGTTTGGAACTGTCTTCCAATTAATTTTCTATCAATTTACCTGCCATGCTATATCAGATATAATGAATTTCGGGACTTCACAACACTGAGTATCTTGTGAAACAAATGCCCAACCTCTCCATGTTTATTGAGTTTAACCAAACCTGTCCACTTATGTAATGGTATTGAGGTCTTGCATCTAAATAATTTGTCTGGGTGCTGAGTAGAGACCCAGCACCAAACCCTTTCCTCTATTATTCTCAGCAAATTACGATAAGTGACAGATGTTACTGTCATGGAGTAGAAGCTGGTTCTTTCCTATGCCAATTTTCCACTACTTTTGCGGCAGAAAGACCTTTGAGATGACACTTTAAATTTTAGTGGCAAATTATTCATGTGCTGTGCTTGAATATTATTGAGAATTAATTGGGAACAACTGCATAACTCACACAGGGGCCTTACAGAAATAAAGAAATCAAGATCCTCAACCTTCTCTTTAAAATTCAAAGCTATAGAAATTTGCCTGGAAGAGTACATAGTGTCCCTGACCTTGACACTATGGCAAAGAAAAACTGGCAAAGCCCAACCACAAATTAACTTGGGGCAGAAAAGTGACAGGGCATGCAGGCTGGGCCCATGACCAAGTCAGGAGATTGAAGGGAGAAAGTCGTCTTCTATATGTCAAGCATTGGACTGTGAGCCCTGTCTGCATCCTGGTGGAAAACTTTGCCTTGCAGAATTAGGGGTGTTGGTTAATATAGAAGGCAGGGAATCTGGAGGCCCAGCTCTAAGTCTGTCATGCAATGTTCTTCATTAAGCAAAGTCCTGGAATGGAGGGGAGGAAGAGGACTATTCTCCCTCGGGTTCAAAGAACTATCGCGGTTCAAAGAGGCAGCTGTTGTTAGCAATAGTGTCATGGGCAGAAAATTCAGTCACTTTTCCCTGAATCAAAGTCACTGGTGAAAATGTGCCCCAGTCATAGAAGGAGCAGAAAGAATGAGTCTATTTAGACTTCTCACATGTTGAAGCCAGAGCAACTCTCTAGTTTGACCATGCTAAAGCCTATTTTAAAGAAATAAACTGTTGTTCATTGATGAATAATCACATTCTCTTCTCCTCAAATATCCCATCTGAATTCTGACCTCAGTCAATGATCACTAAGATTTACTACTGGACATAGAAAAGTACATTGGGGACTTCTTAGGCTAATCATGAAAAAGATGCCTCAAGGAGGGGAGAAGTGCCTAATTAAGATAAATGATTTGATTATATTAAAGAGAAATGTGACCTTTATTGTACTGAATTCAAACCTAAGGCTGCTTGATATTCTCTTCCCATAACTATATTTTAGCGTATCAAAAACCAAAACTAAAAAATAAAAAGCTGGAATATATTATAATTAATAACTTCTGTCCATTCAAAGACACTATTAACAATATGAAAGCACAATCAACTCACAGAGAGGTTGAAGATCTCATAATAAATCTATATGAAAAGGATTCATCTGAAATATATAAAGAATTCTTATGAAATTTTTTTTTAAAAAAAGAAGACAATCTCGTAGAAAATGCGCAACAGATCTGAACAGCCACTTTATAAAGGAAGCTATCCAATGGTGAATAGAGATACGGCACTATTTCCTGTGCTTAGCCTATGCATATGCTGTGACCTAGAAATTTCACTCTCAGGTGAAATCACAGAAATACATGCATATGTTTACACAAATACACACACACACACAGCTGAGACTGATCACTACGGTCTCAGAGCTTCAATATGTTTAGACTTCAACATTAACCTTTGCATGTGGTTTTTAGCAATTGTTCACTCTAAACAGTCAATAAATATGTATAGATTCGATGCAATTCAAATGCAAAGCAAATTACTTCTGACTATGTCAGGGGTCCTTACTTCTCCTCCAGGTGAGAGTCACAAAGTACTGAGATAAAGTTTGCCCTGTCTAAAAAACTGTCAGTAAAAGAATTGAGACTGAAAACAAAAATTGCAGAGCTGGTTGCATGAAAATCAATTCAAGGCTAATTTAAGAAGCTTCTACGAAAATGCTGAGTTTACAAACCAAAATAGAAAATGACCACGGTCACATTTCAGCTTTTAAAATGATTGATTCTTTTCTCTCCATCATTTCTATGGTTGGAGAACATTTGTGAGTTTACGATAACAGCGGTGACCGGATGCTAAGTCCTCAGTGTTAGCAAGTCAAGGGCACGTGTTCAATACGCTGATTTTTTAAAAGACAATAAGAGGCAGTTCTGAATAGGACTACTTAAGATAGGCATAAATCTCACACACACACACACACACACACACACACACAAAGGACAAAGTGAAAGAACATGAAAAGGATAGTAAAGACCCAATGTCACAACTAAGAACAAAAATGGAGAAAGACGGGCTACAAACAGAAGGCGAATCCATTTTATCATAAAAAAGCAATGTGATGTGCTGGCTGGAATCATCTGGAGGAGAGGAGGAGATGTTCATTGTTTTGGTGCTCATTATGTCTAATCTGTCATGTTACAATGATGTTAATTCTTATCACTTAGTCATACAAGGGTTTTGTGCATTATTTTATTCTTCCTTTACTTTGCATGACATCCTACAGTTTAGATTAGTTGAAGCTAATTTTT
This sequence comes from Mandrillus leucophaeus, assembly GCF_000951045.1. NCBI lineage: Eukaryota > Metazoa > Chordata > Mammalia > Primates > Cercopithecidae > Mandrillus > Mandrillus leucophaeus. Next base: position 7,279,080 of record NW_012103920.1, read on the forward strand.
CTAATATTTGAAACATCAGGGATTGCTCAAAAGCCTTCTGGTTTGTATTGCTCGGGTGTAGGCTAACGCTAGCCGCATCTCTGAAACTCCATTTATCATTTCCTTATTCCTATTTCAATTGTCATATATAACTGCTGCCCAACTGCATCACATTTTTTCAAAATGCTTTCTATTTATTTTTACTGATTTTTCTCAGAAATTAAAGCATTAATCTTTCCTCAGAGTTTCCCTCTGAGATGTGAACATACTTTACGACTGGCCTTTAGAAAAGAGGGTGAAGAAGCAATAGAGAAAATACATTGGATTCCTTCATGTGGTCTCATTGCAACAGCCACTTCTGAGAGATTAGCAACAATGCTAATCTGCAGGTGAGACATGGTGGCTCACACCTGTAATCCCAGCATTTTGGGAGGCCAAGGCGGGTGGATTTCTTGAACCCAGGAGTTCAAGACCAGCCAGGGCAACATAGGGAGACTGTGTCTCTACAAAAAATAGCTTGATATGGTGGCATGTGTCTGTGGTCTCAGCTACTCTGGAGGCTAAGGTAGGAGAATCACCTGAGCCTGGGAGGCGTAGGTTGCAGTGAGCCAAGATTGCACCACTGTACTCCACTCTGGATGACAGAGAGAGAGACCTATCTCAAATTTTTAAAAAATATTAATCTCAAAAAATTCAATGCTAATAAATATTATCAACATAGACCCAGTTAGTAAGATGGAGAATATAATTTAAATCAAATGTATCATATATCCAAATAGCTACACATTTTATTTGCAGGTAAAGCGTTAAACACAGTATCTCAAATTAATATATTTCCATGTTATTGAAATTTCTAACATTTCATATTTATATTTTAAAATAACTTTGTTATTTGAAATATTCCACAGTAGGGTTCTATAAATTTGTTAACCAACAGGAAAGTGCATTTTTAACAAAACTACTTAATGCTGGAACAATAACATCATCTATTTCAGGATGAATAACACTAACAGTCTTTCAGTCTTGTCCTATATTATAAAAATTGTGTTTCCATGTAGTTTACTCATTTTTAAAATAAATTTTTTGTGTATATTTGAGGTTTACAACATGATGTTACAGGAAACACAGAGGTAGTAAAAAGGTTACTGTAGTAAAAGCAAATGAACAAATCTATAATCTGACATAGTTATTTTTGTGACAAATCTACTATATGTAACAAAAATCTCAAATACCAAATACCACACAATTTTATTAACTATAGTCCTCATCTTGTACGTTTAATCTCTAAACTTGTTTAAACATTATTATTATTACCATCAGTCTCTGTATTTAAAACATTTTTATTAGAAGAATAAAGTCATGCTGAAAACTATACTTACTTTTCGGATTCACATTTACCTCATTCGTTTGCCCCATATCCAGATACAAAGGATAGTCGTTACGCACACTGAAAATGCTGATTAGCCATAATTATCTTTAAGATGGACGGATGAACCACAAATTAAATTCTTGAACTTGCAAGTAAGGGAAATTAAATTACCCTTTAAAACTGTAACCAGAAAATCAATTATATTGGATTGAAGTAGAGATTACCAATCATCCATGGAGTCACCAACTCTGAGAACAGAACAAGACTTAACCCTAACATATTTCAGGGGATTAACATGTGAGGAAATGCAAGAAGGGTCCTTCTACATATGACATGTGCTGGAACAAAATCTATAAGCAAAGAAGCCCAATTTACTGGTAAGAGTACGATTATGGAGCAGGTGCGTGTCATTAAAGGAGAGGAAGAAGGTGAAATATTTTCTCTGGCCTGTGAAGAAGGACCAGAGACTCTTTGCAGCCCGGCAAGCTTATGGCTTATGGTATACAATTTGGACTGTCGAGCCAGGAAACAGCTTTAGTCACTGCTATAAATTAAGATGAAGGGAGAAAACAAGAAAAGCTAACTCCAGGTGAAACTTAAAGCTAGGCTGGTGTGGTGCCTCACACCAGTAATCCCAGCACTTTGGGAGGCTGAGGTGGGTGGAGCACTTGAGCCCAGGAGTTTGAGACTAACCTAGGCAACATACCAAAACCCTGTTTCTACAAAAAATACAAAACTTAGCCAAGTGTGGTGGCATGCACCTGTGGTGCCAGATACTTGGGAGGCTGAGGTGGGAGGATCCCTTGAGCCCAGGAGAACAAGGATGCGGTGAGCAGTGAGCACACCTCCGCACTCTAGTTTGAGTGACATAGTGAGACTCTGTCTCAAAAATAAATAAACAAAAACAAAAACTGGGAAATAATGTGAGAAAACCAAAGACCTACAAAGAAGCATTTCATCCCCAAGCGTATTATCATAGATAAATAGTAAAACACTAACATCAATGACCAATTCATTGGCAAGTTGCGTGTATATTATCATAGATAAATAGTAAAACACTAACATCAATGACCAATTCATTGGCAAGTTGCGTGTATCTAAATTTCAACATCTCTACGTTAGCCTGCAGCACGATTCTCTCTCACGGGGACCACTGCGACAGCCCGCCCTCCATTTCCTCCATCCGCATCCCTCTGGGTAGTAAGAGAGAGCGTGGAAAATGTAAATTAAATTAGGTCACTCTTCTGACTCCTTAGAGTAAAATCCATAGTCCTCGCCATGGCCCTACAAGGTCCGATGTATACCTCAGTCTTGTTTCCCATCATACTTTCCCTAACTCTGATTCTTTCCAGCCACATTGTTTTTTTTCCTTATTCTTTGAATCCCTAAAGCTTATTCCCACCACTTTGAGCCATGGCCTGGAATTCTCCTCAATTCTCCTTTGTTCACAAGGTTCGCTCTTCTGTTTCATCGGACCTCTGCTCAAATTAGGAGGACTCTGCTAACATCTCCAGAGAAGACTGCACTGACCACCTGCTTGAAATAGAAGTCCCCTGCACAAATCACTGCCTGATTCCATGGTATCCTTTTTACTTTATGGTATTTATCAGTGTCGGAAAATGTATATGTGTATGTGCACAACCATGCATGCATACATGTATGGATACATACATGTGGTGATATATAACTATATATAAATATATAAATGACATATATTTTATATATGTATAAACTACATACAAAAACTACAGTTATAGTTTATATATAGTTATATAATATATAGTTATATATGTAATTATTATATATAGTTATATATAAACTATATAGTTTAACTAGCTTAACTATCAATTAATTTAACTAGTTTAACTATATAGTTTATATTGTTTATATATAATGTAATATACACTATATTATGTATTATAGTTTATATTATATAATAGTTTATATATTATTGTTTATATGTAATATATAATAGTTTATATATAAACTATATAACCACATATAGTTTTATAGTTTATATGTAGTTATATAGTTATAGTTTATATATAGTTATATAATATATAGTTATATATGTAATTATTATATATAGTTATATATAAACTATATAGTTTAACTAGCTTAACTATCAATTAATTTAACTAGTTTAACTATATAGTTTATATTGTTTATATATAATGTAATATACACTATATTATGTATTATAGTTTATATTATATAATAGTTTATATATTATTGTTTATATGTAATATATAATAGTTTATATATAAACTATATAACCACATATAGTTTTATAGTTTATATGTAGTTATATAGTTATAGTTTATATATAGTTACATAGTTATATAGTTATATAGTCATATATAACTACACATAAACTATAAAACTATATGTAGTTATATAAAATTTTTTATATATACAAATATTTCTTTTTTATTGACTGTGTCTTGTCTCTTCCACTAAAATATATTCTCCACCGAAATATGTAACTATGTAACTATAAACTATAAAAACTATATATAGTTACATATGTTTTTTCTATACATTATATATATTTTTTCTATATATAGAGAGAGATTTTTTCCTAGATAGATAGATAGATTTTTTTAATTGCCTGTCTCTTCTCTTCCACTGAAATATAATCTCAGGAAGACACAGAACTCTTTGGTCCTAGTAGGTACTTTTTAAAATTAGCTCTAATTACTACTGATTTTTAAAATTATTTTTTCAGTCACCATACTCTAATTCAGTATAACCTTTTCAATTATAATGTGTCTTTCACTGAGTCTGCCTACAGGGAAAAAAAATACCTCCAGCTACAATTTTTCTTAAAATCTAATTTGTGTGATAGTAATGTTGTAAATTGATAAATGAATACTTTGTCTTGCAAGCATTGTTTTATCAACTTGATTGAAGCCCTTTCCTAACAGATTAGTTCACTCTGGTGGAGGTGAAGATAAAACCAAGCCCCTCATGTGGTGTCTTGGCAGCCAATGATTGTCTCTACCCAAGACTACAAGCATTTTTTTTGTTTTTTGTTTTCTTTTTTATAAGCCCTTTCCTTAGTATCACCACACTAAATCATGCAACTTATTCACAGTTATCTGTGAGCAGGAAGTAGGAAACTGTATAAACAGATTGTTGTTAACAGTATATATCACCTTTTTTCACAAATCTTTATTTTGCCTCATCTTTTTTATTTTCAATGACTTGACTTAAATATAATCGAGAGTTATTTTTTATAAAACTTTGGAATAACACCAATCCTTACATTTTAACACATACAGTGAGGTCAAAGGCCTAACCAATTGCCTCCATGAAGACAAAATCTTTTAGATCCTTATTAAAATTATATTGCATGATCGATGCTTAAAGACTCAAGTCTGTTTTAAAGCCGTTTTCTGATGACATACCAGTGCTTCATTACGACTGTCTGAAATCAAGTTAAGGCCAGGATTCCTACACGACACAACATGTAGTTCTTCCATCTCATGAAGCTGAAATTCATACCAACAATGAAAGGTCATCCACAGGCAAACTGCAGCATATTTCACTGAAAATTTTGAGGACTATTTCAGCCTCTCAATTTCCAAGAATAGTAAGGCTATTTCCAAGCTACTGACAGATTTTAAATTGCCATACCTTTTGTTGTGGCCATCTCTCATTTTTTGTAATTCAAGAAATAGCTTTGTCAATTTCCTGACTGAGCTTCTAGCACGTTATTAAAAGTTATATATTTCTTCTCATACATTCTTTATTATTTTCATACCCTTAAGTAAGTCAGTCAAGTGGTCACAAGATCATGATTAGATTGTCTATTATAGTGCCTTACTCATAGAAGCTATTCATTAAATATTTGACTAAAGGAAATAATAAATTATCAAAATAGTAAGTAGACAAATATATTGGAAACATGTCTTCCTCAAATATGTTGCAAATATGCTTCATCCTTTCCAGTGAGAGAAGGTTAATAACATCAGACTCTTAAGAAATAAAAGGTGTAATGGGGATCTGATCAATTTTCTTCAAAAGTGTAACTCTTGAGAATTCTTTAAAAATAATTTCTTTGTTGTTGTTGTTGAGACAGGGGCTCCCTCTGTCACCCAGGATGGAGTTCAGTGGTGTGATCATAGTTCACAACAGCCTCCAATTACTGGGTTCAACCATCCTCCCACCTCAGCTTCTCGAATGCTGGGATTACAGGTGAGTGCCACCATTTTTTAAATTTTTTTACTTTTTGTATAGATGGATCTTGCTGTGTTTCCCAGATTGGTCTCAAACTCCTGGCCCCAAGCAATCCTCCTACCTTTGTCTCCAAAAATGCTAGGATTACATCAAGCTTGTCCTTTAAGTACAATTTCTAATAATTTATCATTTATTCTGCTTTATAGTGTTTTATGTCCTCATTTATGTTAAAATATATGAGAAGTGATCAAGTAAGAGATAATGCATGGTCCATAATTTCTACTAACTAATTAGCAAAGATTCAAAGTAAAACAAACACATCTAGAGGATGCCACTATCAAATCTATAAATGCCACATGAATGGATTTAGGAAATAAAGGAACAACATTCTGACATAAATATTAAGTAGGTGACCAGAAAATATCAGAAAAAAAAAGGGCAAAATGAGGGAAAATAGCAGAGGAACTGGTGAAACTGTCAAACATGAATTCTATACACACTGGGTATCTGGTTTTTTTTGTTGGTTTGCTTTGTTTTGTTTTGTTTTGTTGCTATTGGCCTGTTTTCAATGTGGTGACTCGTGGGGGTGGAGGGGCGGCAGGGAGAGTGTCCATTGTTTGGCATCAGCTGGATGATTTCCTCATCAAACAAGGTTTCCTCAACAATTCTGAGAACAGAATAAACATTCCTGGTATCATAATAAAACACTAATATAATAAATATCTAAGCTGAAACCCATCATGTAACCTGTAATATTAAGAATGCAGGTAAGGCTGGGCGCGTGGTGGCTGACACCTGTCATCCTAGTACTTTGGGAGGCCAAGGTGGGTGAATGACGTGAGGTCAGGAGTTCAAGACTAGCCTGGCCAACATGGCAAAACCCCATTTCTACTAAAAATACAAAAAAATTAACTGAACGTGGTGGCAGGTGCCTGTAATCCCAGCTACTCGGGAGGCTGAGGTAGGAGAATCGCTAGAACCCTGGGGGTGGAGGTTGCAGTGAGCCAAGATCGCACCATTGCACTCCAACCTGGGGCAGAGAGCGAGACTCTGTCTCAAAAAAAAAAAAAAAGCAGGTATGCAAATAGGGATTAAACACAAATCTGAATCTCATTTATGAGATGAGTTTTTGTAGGCAAGTCAACCCTGGAAGCTCAGCTATCTCATCTGTAAAATATGGATGATACCCATTTCACGGGCTGGTTGTGAGGAAGAAATGAAGCACTTGGCCCAGTTTGGACACAGTTTCTGAATCAATGGTGATTTCCTACTGTTGCTTGTTGTTATTACCCTCGTTTTCATAGTTGGTATTATTTTTATCTTGGGCCATTTCTGAACATATATCATACAATTAAATGATCGCTTAAAAAGAGAACTTACCCACAAAGAGCTGACTGTTGAGCTGTAAGAGGACATGCCCATCAGCAGGGGCGGGCTGTGTCTTCCGTGTCAGCTGGTCCACTTGAAGGGAGGCCTCCTTCATGTTCCTTTCAATCCTCACGTGGTGCCACTGGTTGTCGTTGAAGTGGGTGGGTGACTGCACTGAGATTTCAAAAGGCCCATTCCCCACATCAAATGAGAAAGTCACCACTGTTGGAGCTGGAAATATTACACATAAAGATTGTTCTAGTGAGTTCCTGTGGTGGAGTGCCAAGTCCCCAATATACTTAGGAACAGCACCACAGCATAACAATCACTGAATAGAAAGATAATAAACATAGCATGGTTTGAATGCTACTGCTTGAAACTCATGACACTAACACAGAACTAGGTCTTCTGATGTGAAATGAGACAGTTAAATACATTCACATTTTTAGAAAAAAAAAAAAAAACCCAACGGTATTCTAAGATAGTCCTCAGAGCTAATTTTTCCTATTGCTAAAAAGTAAAGCTATTTATCCAAGGCAAGGAAACTAAATAGCAACTGGCATTGTAACTAAAAATAATTGTTATAGTGATTCAAACTTTATATAATTTTTAAGGCATGCTATACACATTTAATACTAACATAATAGCAGCTTAGAAATATATCAAAATGAGTGGTTAAGTAATTCGTAATTAACTAAGAAATTGCTTTTTAGTTTTAATTAACTGAAATTAAAACTGCTTTTAAATTGGTACAAGAAACTACCAATTATTTTTCCAAATTATCACATGTTAAGTATCAAATTACTTTCTTACAAAAAGGATAAGTTAATATTGAGTCTTTCAAAGGGATGCAATGAAAAGAATCAGATGATAAAGTAGACACACGAGTAGTTTAAAAATTAGTTAAAAGATTTACTACTAAACGATAGAATCTCATACACTTCTCTGGAAAAGGAGACTTACAGCGAAGCTCTATCCGTATAAAATCAGTAATCCCCAAGTTCTCTAAGAATACCCCAGATGAAGCTGTTGTCTTAAAAAAGAAAGACACATCTGCGCTAAGTTCTCCGTGGAAAGTAGGAAAATGAAGATATGAAGCCTCAGTATCAAAGGAAGCTGAATTCCAAAATGATCCTGTTTTGTGAACAAAAAGGAAGAAAAAAATTCAAAAAGAAAATAAATTCATGAAATAAAATGAATGACAGTTACATTTTCTATTTTTAGCATTTTTGCTATTTAAAAAGGTATTTATACAAATCTGCTCTTTTTCTGTCAACTATGTAGTATACAAAACATGAGCATAAGAGATTTCATAGGGATAGAAATCCTGGATTTTTTCCAATAGAGAGTAAGAATGATCATTACAGAAATGGTCTAAATGTTATATTTTATATGGAACAAATATCCTTAGCCTCAATACTATATCCTCCACCAAAGTGATATACGATCTGCAAACATTGATAAGTAAGCAATCTTTTATAACTTCAAAACCAAAACACCTACCTGTTTCAAACAAAAACCCCAAAGAAGCTCACAGTATATTTGTTCTAACACTTCTAACACACACACTTCACAGTTACATACACTATTTTCCTTAATGGGCCTGTGATTTTCCAAACTGAGACTGGCATTCTAAATAGTCTCGTCTAATTACAAACCAACATACAACTTACTCTGTCCAAGCTGACATTCTCATGAAAATACTCTTTTTATTCAAAATTATCTCTTACTTTGCCAATAAGAATGAAGTAGATGAACAGCGGATTAAAAGTGTTCTCAGAATGTTTACAAATGCTCAAAATAGGCAGAAAATGTTGAAAACGTTGGGATATAAATTAGGAGATCTGAAAAAAAATGCAGACTATAAAGTTAATTATAATTTGCTGCCAAAATACCACATATCTTGACTTTCTCACTCCTTTTCTGGTATCTACAACTTTCCTTTTGAAAAAATATTGTGAACCATATATAGCAAAAAGTACGGAAAATCAAATATAAATGCAACAGCATGAGCTGACAGGAGTGAAATCCGACTGGATACATGTGGTGGATGAGGAGTATAATCAGAGAAACGAACTGCATTGTCTGCTGCCAATAGCAAGTTCTCTGCACATGAAATACAAATATACATCTTTAGTTTTAAGCAACTGCCTCTACACACATTCCCTACACTGGATAAAATTCTATCTAAATTACCTTCCTGGAAGAAAGATGTATTGATTCTCTGAAGTTGGAAAACAGCAATTTGAAAACAACAGTTCATTATGTTAGCAGAGAACAGATACCAAGCTACAAAGTTAAAAATCACAAACTTGACTTTGCTCATACGTGTTTCTTAAATTTTAATTTACTTTGTATAAATTCGAGACCAAATAATGCTTATATCTATTTTTGTTTGTTTTTCTTGTGGATCTGATTCAAAAGTCAATTCTCAGCTTGTGTGTGGACAATTTTAGAGCTGAATTTATTCAACCAAGAATCTACTTTGAAGCTTTTCCTCCCAGAGTCAAATGAAACCGTATATTATCAGAGTCACATCAAGCCTATTCCTTATGTCCCTTTTACAGCTATTCCTATACTAGACCTTTGGATTTCTAGGAAAAAATAAACACAAGAAAATGTAAAATATCAAGTCAGGGATAACAACAGATTTGCATTCTTAGAAGTTCTTAGCTGATCTGTTTTCAGAATGAATTAGATGCCTTTTTGTTTAAATGTTATATATTAAAATAAAAATAAACTTCACATTATGGGATGTTATTAAATCTTATTTTGTCTGATTAGAAAGCGGAGCATTCGTAATTACGTAAAGATTTAAATTAGGTAATATTATGATACAACATTTTTTTCATATGATGTCATAACTAACTCAATAAAACATCATACAGTAGGCTTCAAATAACTGCTTGAAGCAGATGAACAATTCTTTGAATTGCTGCTATCTGTACATGAATGCTTTTATAGCAATGAAACCAATTTATTACTTTAGGCATCTTCAGCACTCTCATATACATAATAATGTCTATTTCATTTAGTTAGGAGACCTTATTTTATACATTCACAAAAGGTAGAAAATGAGGTAAGGAAATTTTATTGGGTTAAGAAATTGCTGCTAATTCAAAACAATTATAAAGAAAGCAAAGGCCAATATTTCCATGATCAAATAATGTTAATGGCATGCGGTATCCCAGCCCTTTACACATTGCGCTAAGAGACACCCACCAGAATCTAGGCCACCTGAAAGGAAAGGCAAAGAGGGGGAGGAAACAGAGCTCAGCAGGCAGGCAGCAGCAGGAGCTGCAGGCTTTTGGAAGGGAGCATTCTATGGATTAGATGGTTTAAAATTCCCTAATCTCATGGAGGGAGAGAGGAGAATGATAGTTACCAGAGGCAGGAAATGGCCTACTGGGAAAAGAGGAAGAGAGATTGGGCAATGAATACAAAATTCCAGTTAGATGGAAGGAATAAGCTTCATGTTCAATAGCAGACTAGGGTGATTACAGTTAACAACACTGTTGTGTGTATTTCAAAATAGAAGAAAGGACTCAAATGTTCCCAACTCCCAGAAATAATAAATGCTCAAGGTGATGGATATCCTAAATCCCCTGACTGGATCATTACACATTCTATGCATGTAACAAAATATCACACGTACCCCATAAATATGCATAAGTATTATGTATCTATGAAAAATTTAAATAAATAATCACAAAAAAGTTAAAATAAAATAAAATACCCTAAATTACATCGTTGTCAATTCGATTCAATATAGGGCACTAGAGATTTTAGAATAATTTTTTAGGCCAGGCAGAGTGGCTCATGCCTGTAATCCCAGCACTTTGCGAGGCCGAGGCGGGCAGATCACTTGAGGTCAGGAGTTCGAGGGCAGTCTGACCAACATGGTAAAACCCTGTTTCTACTAAAAACGCAAAAACTAGCCAGGCATTGTGGCAGACGCCTGTAACTCCAACTACTGAGGAGGCTGAGGCAGGAGAATCACTTGAGTCTGGGAGGCTGAGGTTGCAGTGAGCCGAGATTACGCATCTGCACTCCAGCCTGGATGACAGAATGACACTCTGCATCAAAAAATAATAAATAAATAAAACAATAATTTTCTAGAAACCCTATCTTTTATCTTACCAGAATAAATTATATAAAAGAATAAATCCATATAGTCATTCACATAAAAGAGGAAGATGTACTAAGTATTGAATTTCATACAGAAAGTTAAAAATGAAGTCAATTTAGGAAAATTAACATAGTACTATGCTAGGACTATAAGTACTTTTAAAAATAATTATTTTGCCAAACATTTATAGAATTCCTTTTCGGAAAAAAAAAAAAAAAACCAGACTTAGGGACACAAAGTAGATTTGTGGTTTCCTAGGGTTAGGGAGATGGGGTAATTGAGGGACAGCAGTGGCTCAGAAGGGTAACGTTTCTTTTCAGGGTAATGACCATGTTCTAAAATTGGTGTGACCATTGTTACACAACGTAGATATACTAAAAGCCATTGAATAGCACATTTCATATTACTGATAAAATATTCATATTATGAATTTGATATCAATAAAGCTGTTTTAAAAAACCAGTATTTTATGTCCTGAATGCTGAATACCATTCAGGACATAGGCATGGGCAAAGACTTCATGTCTAAAACACCAAAAGCAACGGCAGCAAAAGCCAAAATTGACAAATGGGATCTCATTAAACTAAAGAGCTTCTGCACAGCAAAAGAAACTACTATCAGAGTGAACAGGCAACCTACAGAATGGGAGAAAATTTTTGCAATCTACTCATCTGACAAAGGGCTAATATCCAGAACCTATAAAGAACTCAAACAAATTTACAAGAAAAAAACAAACAACCCCATCAAAAAGTGGGCAAAGGATATAAACAGACATTTCTCAAAACAAGACATTCATACAGCCAACAGACACATGAAAAAATGCTCATCATCACTGGCCATCAGAGAAATGCAAATCAAAACCACAATGAGATACCATCTCACACCAGTTAGAATGGCGATCATTAAAAAGTCAGGAAACAACAGGTGCTGGAGAGGATGTGGAGAAATAGGAACACTTTTACACTGTTGGTGGGATTGTAAACTAGTTCAACCATTATGGAAAACAGTATGGCGATTCCTCAGGGATCTAGAACTAGATGTACCATATGACCCAGCCATCCCATTACTGGGTATATACCCAAAGGATTATAAACGAATTATTTTAAAATAAGCTGAAAAATATAGATTTTAACAGAAATAAAATTCTAAGATTAAATTATATGTTACATTATCAGAACACAATAATCTATGTATTGGTTTCATAATTCACTGGTTCCTCTTTTTAGCACATCTATTATTGTTTCCAAATATTTATGAACCTCAATAGGAATCAATATAAGCAAAATAAAAATGAAGAGAATAAAATCTGGCTGGAGATAATTATAGCTTGTGGTTTGCAAAGCAATACGAAAGAGAACAAATCTGTTCATAGATGTTTCCATAGAGTAAACACCCCCCTACACATGCACATACAACAAGATAGATGTGGCAACTAGAAAGCGAAAATTCCTCTTATGAAGGCAGAGCAGAACTTGTTTTTACAAACAAAAGATCTTACAAACTATCACTGAAGAAGATATTTCTTGTCATTAGTCTTATACTAGTTTTGTGCAAAACTGTTCTGATATTAATAGCAAAGAAATAGACTAGTGTATTTAATTATTCAGACATACACACATAGAATTTTATTTTAGAAGTAACTGGAAGAACAGAATTTTGGAGCAACATCCAATTATTTTTAGTCTAGATGTAAGAGAATATATAAAATAGTAAACGAGATGAGTGACACTTATCTAAATTTCCTACTGCATTATCTCTCAGTCATTCCTATGGAGGTCAGAGTGACAACAAAGAGGTGTGGAGTTGGGCATCAGACGAGACAGCCTTCCAAGCGCGACATCCTTATTCTATTTGAAGTAACCTATTCTGAATTAACACATGTCAATAATTTAATATAAAAGGAGAACATATTATAAATTCAAGGTAAATCTGGTCAATCCAAGATTGATGTCCTCCATGAACACACATGATCATGCAATAAAATTAGAGTCCAGTTACTCATCTGAGAAGAGGATCAAATTCAGTTATTCAAAAAACATGAGATAGAGTGATTCTGATTTCAGCAAAACAAAATAATTAAGTGCCCAGTCAGAATTTTGAGCTTTTTATTGGCCATTTACTAATAAAAGTGCGATTCCTTTATTTACATCGTTAAAGTCAAAAGTCACTTGATACTCAGATTATTGTCTTTTTAAAAATTATTTTAACTCAGCAATTAGCTGTAAGAAGAAGAGTACTTAATATCTTCCTGCATTTGCACACTTACAGCCTTTACAGTACAGACATTACTCTTTTTAAGTAGGCACATCTATACATTTGTCTATTACAGCCCATTTGTAATCTGGTATGTTGAATATTTTTCATGTATAGAGAATACTTTTAAATATTATTTTATTAGACAAAATAATTGAAAATAAAAACTAGCAAATTATTCATAATACACTTATTGCCTGATACATGCATACAGAGCTTAATTACACATCCTTATGTGGGATTGTGTATAAACATTGGGTTTTAAAGAACACTACAGGTAAGTACATATCTGCTGTAATATGATGCCAAATATGCACACTAAATGCTCCTCTGCAATCACATTATATTTCCCGCATGCCTTCACTGTCCCATACTCTTAGAGGATTATTTCACACTTCCTCTCCCCAATAATACATCTCATTTCTCATTTGTTAACTTTTCTAGGACTCTCTAATAAAAGAGCAGAAGACAGAAGTGACCTCCTCTAAGCACCCACTACCACACCGGTTCACCTTCCTGCAACATCACCTGTGTTCTGCATTCTCTCCTGTTAGAATGAATTAACTGTCCACAATCCAAGGATTTATTTACTGGATCTCTCTTACTAACACAGACATGCTATTAATTCTCTTATCTCAGAAACCCCAATCTCATGACCATACTTTCTCCTCCATTTACCATTACATATTCCCATGTTTTTCTCCTCCCACTATTCCTTGAATCTATCTCAGGCTTTTATCCCCAAACACTTGACAAAACAAACCATCACCAAGGTCGCTATAATGTCCACATTGCTAAGGCCAATGATCAGTTCTCAGTTTTATCTTACTTAAGCTAACAACATTTAACATAGTTGATTGTTCTCTCCTCCTTGAAACACGTTCTCCACTTGGAGTCGAGGCTACCCACACTCTTCTTTTCTCATAGGTGATATATTCTCACTCTTCTTTCCTGCTTCCTCTTCACCTCGTCAACTTATCCATACTTAATTGCCCCAAAGCCCTGTTGTTATTTCTCCATCCACAATAATTCCTGCTGTTCTGCCTTATGGCTTTAAATATGCTGAAAACTGACAACTCCATGTCTCTTCTTGAATGTTTAACGACATCTCAACCCTAATGTGTCCTAAAACTGGGCTCTTTATATTTCTCTACAACTCCTTGACCCCAGCAGCAATCTCCCTCATTTCAATTAATGCCAATTATTTCCCTATAATTGATTAGATCAAACACCTTGGTGTTATTTTAGACTCTTCCTTTCGCAAACCACAATTCATCAGGAAATTTTACTGGTTTCCCTTTCAACCCTACCCATGCCACAACTCTCACCATTGTACCCATGGCTCAAGCTACCATAATTTCTCAGCTGGATTGGTGATATGGTCCCCTAAATGGTTTCCTTGCTTTGAACTTTCCCTGTTCAATCTCACTAAAACCTAAGTTAGATCATACCACTCCTCTTCTCAGAATTCCCTAATGTTCTCCAATTTCATTCAGATTGAAAATGGATTTTCAAAATCTTTCATGATCTGACCACCAGGTTTCTCTCTGACTTCTACCACTCTTTTTCTTGCCCACTCTGCTCCAACCACTTGGGCCATTTGGCTGCTCCATGAGTATACCATCTACACTCCCATTTCTGTGTGGTTTATCTGGTCTTTCCCTCTGTCTAGAGTACTCTTCCAAAGGTAGACACGAGCCTTGCATTCCTATTTCCTTCAAATCTTTATTCAAATACCACCTTCTTCTTGAGCTTTAAATGACCATCCTATTTAAAATTATGCAACTTCTGTCTCATCTTTATTTTCTTCATAGCTCTTACCAGCTTCTACTGTACCATATATTTCACTTGATTATTGTCTCTCTCTCTCCACGAGAATATAAGCTCCAAGAATACTGATATTTTTATCTATTTTGTTCATTGTTCTCTTGCTCTTTCCCACAAGTGGAAAGAGGGAAGAAAAGAGGAAAAACAGAGACAAGAGAAGAGGAAGAGGAAGAGGAAGAGGAAGAGGAAGAGGAAGAAGAAGAAGAAGAAGAAGAAGAAG
>NW_012103920.1:7294675-7337700 GCF_000951045.1 Mandrillus leucophaeus
GAGGAGGAGGAGGAAGAGGAGAAGGAGGGCATAAAAAGGTGAAATTTAAAAAGATAAACCCAATAAGATAAAGTAAAATATAAAAATTAAAATAAAAATGTTATAATGGAGAATTGTCAGGCATAGTGGAGCTAACAAAGTTACATTATTTTATTATCTGTTGAAATGGAATTGATCCTCACTTTTTTTAA
The DNA here is from genome assembly GCF_000951045.1 of Mandrillus leucophaeus. Taxonomy (NCBI): domain Eukaryota; kingdom Metazoa; phylum Chordata; class Mammalia; order Primates; family Cercopithecidae; genus Mandrillus; species Mandrillus leucophaeus. The sequence goes on from NW_012103920.1 coordinate 7,294,867, forward strand.
TGGTTTATATGTAGTCTGCCAAATGGAAGAGAACTCTGTCAAATGAAAGAGAAATTAACCAGATCACTAGTCAATATTTTTTTCCAGTTGAAGAGCCTCACTTCTGCAAAGTTATTTATTGCCTACATGCACCTTTGATTATTTAATGCATTCTGGGCAGCTGTGATTTTTCAGACAGCTGTACTAGTCGATGCAGACAAAATGAAGAAACTAACTTCAGTGACTCAAGAATTTTTTGGAATGAGAAACTTATAGCAATCTTTTCTAACTATGAAGGTTTCAGGGTGCTTTGATTAAACATAAAATTTCAATGTAATGAATTACCTGAAAAGAAATACATATGATAAAATGGGTTGAAAAATTCAAATGCCAAAGAGTTAAGAATACTGCCTTGCTCAGATAGACAGACTGAAAGCAGAAATTCAGACGACATTTGCAAAAATGTTAACAACTTAAAAAATATGTATATACCTTTTATCACATTACCTCTATTTCCAAGAAAAAGTAATACCAAATGAACAATATTCAGGTACATTCTTGTTAAATTAGTGACCTTTAAAGATAATTGTTCCTTCAGGTATTCAGACAGAAAAAGCAAGTCACATACAAGGTAAAAAAAAAAATCAGTATGGCCTGAGGTTCCTTCACAGTATTCAATGGCATAAAATAAAGGAACTCTGTCCATAGATTTCTGAGGGAAAGAAAATGTATCCAGTCTAGTTTATTTGTGAAGTGCTAAGGCAACAGGCAGACACTTTCAAGTTTGAAAGAATTCTGAAAATAAAGCATACAAGAGCCCTTTTGAGAAAATTTTTCAAAAACAAAACCAATATTCATAAAGAAATATAGTCAACCAAAAAGACATTTAGAAAAGCTGTGGAAGACGAGACGACTGCATTCCTCAGCACAGACAAGTATGAGATAATATATGCAAACTACTGAAGGATACACAGCATGATACATAAAAATTACACCAGATCCTAAAGAGGTTAAATGTAGGGTTACCATATAACCGAGAAATTCCACTCCTAGGTACACACCGAAGAGAAATAAAGCCTTTATCCACACACACATACAAAGTATACATGGATGTCCACAGAAGCGTTATCATAATATCCAAAAAGTGGATCCAGCCCAAATGTCCATGAACTCATGAGTGATGAAACAAAATGTGGTATATCCATAGAATGGAATATTATTTGGTCACAAAAAAGAATGAAGTGTTGATGCATTCTACAACATTGATGAACCTCCTTGACGATATGATGCTAAGTAAAAGAAGTCAGTCACAAGAGACCACATATCTTGTATTTTTATCTATATGAAATATCCGGAATATGCAAGTTTGTAGAAAAAAAGTAGGTTACTAGTTGCTTAGGGCTGGGATGGGGAGGGGGTGAAATGGACAGTGTCTGAAAAATGGGAGCAGGTCTACTTTAGGGGTGATGAAAGTGTTCTCAAAATGATGATAGTGATGGTTGCTCAACTCTATGTAGTACATTAAAATGATTAAATATACTACAATTGATTGAATTGTACACTTTTAAAAGAGTGGATTATAGGCTGTGAATTATATCTCCATTAAGCTGTTTCCAATAGACAATATAAAGTTAAAGCACCACAGTTTGTTTTAGAATCCTAAGGCAACAAATATTCTCAAGCACATAAAAAATTTAAAAAATGCAACCCTCAAGAATCTTTCTAAAGACAAAGAAAAAAAGGTAAAATATCAACTACCTGACAAAAATAAATAAATCAAAATAAAAAGCATTGGAGAACAGAACTAGTGGTTAGTCTTTAAAAGTAACAATATACAAATAATGGCATAACTAGCAAAAACTGGGAAGGGGGAGATAAAGAAGGGGAAAGAAGAAATGAGTGCTAGCTTTTCCATTTCTCTGAGTAGATAAATACTGTTTATAATTTTAAAATACATTTAATATAAAATGTAGTGACTCTATAATCTTTTAAAATGTTCATAGTCTTTTTTTGTAAGTTTAGCGGGATCACTTAAATTGAATATACTTTGTTAGATATATAAATTTCATGAGCCATCTTGGCTTAAATTTGGTGTTTTCTTTCTCAATTTCAATGAGTAAAGTTTTATAAATTCATTTCTCGATCTCTTTTTAAAAATATTTTGTCTAGAGTGGTGATTCTCCACCTGGGGCAATTCTTTACCCAGGGGACATTTGGCAATGTTTGGAGACATTTTTGGTTGTCACATTTGGAGGAAGGATGCTACTGGCATCTCTTGGGTAGGAACCAGGGATATTGCTTAGCTCCAACAATGCACAGGATGGTCCTCAACCATAATGAGGAATTATCCAGCCCAAATGTCAAGAGTGGTGAGACTGGGAAGCCCTGCACTAGAAATATCTACCAACATTTGGAATGATATTCAATTGATATTAATCATTATTTCTGAGTTATGTGATTCTTGGTGACTTTTTTACTTACTTTTTTGGCATTTCTATGTAGCTTTAAAAAGTTATGATTTTGTATCAAGTAAGTCATTAATATTTAAGACAATTAATTAAAGGTATGCATATGTATAAAATTCCCCCAAAAGGATACCATGGTCCTGACAACTATCAGGGTTCCCAGTTCCAAAGTGAAAACCTTTTGAAAGTACTAAAAACAATTTGTATTCCCTCACATTTATGAAGTTTCTTGCATATAAATTATTGGTTGGTAATAAATGTTTCTCCAAGTGAACAAAAAAACAAAGTAAAATAGACCATAAAATAATCTATTTTCCAAGAAGTGGAAATCATTTCAGTTTAATAAAGGCACTGTATTAAGAGTGAAAAGTAAAAAAAAAACAAATTAATATTAACTAAAATCATATTCTTATTTGAAAGTACTTTCATTGTTACAACTTCAGGCATATTGATGAGAAATGGCTTAGATGGAACTAGACACTCTTCTACTATGTGATTTTTTATACCAGAATCCATAATTCAATATAGTCTAAACTCCTTATAGTACAAGTATATATTTACTTATTTAATTGCTCATAGAATCAAAAATGTATTCATATCTCTTACTGATAATTCACAAGCTATAGGTTTCTTTACATGCATATATTAAATCATTCTTATTATTTCATGAACTGTTATTCATTGATTATCTTTTGTGCAATAGGTAATATATTAGTTATCAGGAACACAAGAATAAATGAACAATGTACCCTGCTCTTCAGGGGCTCAAAAATAATTAAAAGCCAGTATGAGAAACATATCTTTGTAATATACTAAACATGTTTTGAGAATGCAGAATGACTGTGATCTAGAAATCATGATGGAAGAGTTTTAAGCTGAGTGTGAAAGGGTTTGGTAAAAGAATTAGGGAGATTTTGCAGATAAGGGAGAGTGAATGACAAGGACTTGAAGCCAGATGCTATTGTGGTCCAGGAATTCCCTTTGTGTTGCAAGACGCACTGAAGTAGAAGAAAGTTTCTGTAGACGTCTTCTTGCTGTATGTCAAGAAAGCAGGTTTAACTCTCTGTGTGAATGCCTGGGCTTTTAATTTGAAACTCTGTTGCTGGTTCTGAACATACTGCAACTACAGTTAGAACACTTGGGCAGGCCCTATGTCAGCCCCATTGGTCCACTTCATACCCAAACCAACTGGTGACCTAGAACTGTGAGTCTCAAACTACCTGTATAGAAAAATGTGCTTTTTTTTCCCTTCTTATTTCAGCCATAAAAAATGAGATTCTGTCATTTGCAACAATATGGATGAAACCAGAGGTCAGTAAGTTAAGTGAAACAAGCCAGGCACAGAAAGATGAACATTGCATGTTTTAATTTATTTGTGGGGTCTAAAAAATCAAAACAATTTAACTCATGGAGACAGAGAGTAGAAGGATGGTTACCAGAGGCTGGGAAGGAGAGTGGGAGGCCAGGAGGAGGTGGGGATGGTTAATGTGTAAAGAAAAACAGAAAGAATAAGACCTTGTATTTGATAGCAAAACATGGTGACTATAGTCAATAATAATGTAATTGTACATTTTAAAATAACAAAAATGGTATAATTAGATTATTTGTAACACAAAGGATAAATGCTTAAGGGGGTGAATACCCAATTTTCCATGATGTGATTATTGCACGTTGCATGCCTATGACAAAATGTCTCATGTATCCCCTAAATATATACATCTATTATGTACCCACAACAATTTTACATTTTTAAAATGTAAAATTAAAAATGTAAATTGCTAGAAAAGTGAAATGAGAAAAGTAAAGGTATACAAAATAGTATCTCCAGTCCATTTTTTATTACTCTTCTGTCCAACAGACATAAATTACTCTGTCCAATGGACATAAGTCATTCTGAAAACATACTGTCTATTTTCGTACTAGCCTCCTCACACATTGGTAGTAAAGAATGTGCAGACCAGTACCAGCCTGTGAACCATACTGGCTTGGGGCAGCAGTACATGGAGTGGTCCACGGACCGGCAGTAGCATGTGGAAACCCATTAGCAATTCTCCTACTCAGCCAGGCAAGGTGGCTCATGCCTGTAATCCTAGCACTGTGGGAGGCCAAGGTGGGCAGATCATTTGAGGTCTGGGATTCAAGACCAGCCTGGTCAATATGGTGAAACCCTGTCTCTACTAAAAACACAAAAATTAACTGGTCATGGTGGCATATGCCTGTAATACCAGCTACTTGGGAGGCTGAGGCAGAATAATCACTTGAACCCCGGAGGTGGAGTTTGCAGTGAGCCGACTGCACTCCAGCCGGGGCAACAGAGGGAGATTCTGTCAAAACACACACACACACACACACACACACACACACACACACGCATGCGCGGAAGGGAAAAGGAAGGGGAAGAGGAAGGGGAAGGAGAGGGAAAAAGGGAAGGAAAGGGAAGGGAGGAAAGCAGGAAGGAATGGAGGGAGAGAAGAAGGGAGGGAGGAAGGGAAGAAGGGAGGGAAAGAAAGATTCTCCTACCCACATCCCCTGAATCACAGTCTCTGGGATAAGGAGCAGAAATCTGTGTTACAACAAGCTCTCCAAGTAATTTTTATTCATGCTGAAGTGGAGGAATTGTTGGTCTAAAAGACTCTGGATGGTTCCTCAAAAATAAATATGTTCTCACTGCTCCTGACAGGCTGATTACATAGGAAATATACAGGTGACTCCTCCTACTAATGACCTTTCTGCTAACTGGTAAACCCAAATGTTTTCCCTTGATTCTTTCCTTTGACTCTTTTTCTAAAGTTTCTAAAGTCAATTTAAGTTAGAAACATACTCAGCATGATTCCAGAAATGTCCTGGAGAATTGGAGAATATCCGTGTTACTGAAATCTTTACTGTTTCATGAATTTGCTTCTACTGGTTGTTTGTTTCTCTGTTTGTTTTGGCGACCCAATTTTGTTCTGTAAGAGACAAGGTCTCACTCTGTTGCTCAGGCAGTAGTACAGTGGTGCAATCATAGCTCACTGCAGCCTGGAGCTCCTGGTCTCAAGCAGTCCTCCCACCTTGACCTCCTATAGCCCTGGGATTATAGGCTTCAGCGACCGCACTCAACCTCCAATTCTTAAAATTGAGCAACTATAGCTATGCAAACTGTTATTAACTTTTTTGTTTTGTTTTTCAGTCAGATGAGTTGAATAAGACATCACTTATTATTTGTTAAAATATATTAATAATTTATGGTAATTCGCATACAGTACAATTCAGCCTTTTTTTGTTTGTAGCTCTAGAAGTTGACAAGGACCCGAAACCATAAAAACACCACCACACTTAAGATATGGAACATTTTTTTCACCTGACAAAGTTTTCTTGTACCCCTGTGTAAAATTCCTCTCACTTCGAAGTCCTTGCAGCAGAGATCCTCTTTCTGTTCCTATGGTTTTGACTTTTCCAGAATATCTTAGAAGTTGAATCATTCAAAGCACATAGGCTTTTTAGTCTGGCTTCTTTCACTTAAGAGTAATGCAGTTGAGAGTCATCTATGTTGTTGCATGTTATCTAGAGTGTATTTTTTAATTGTTTAGTAGTATTCCATGGTGTACTGTGGGTACACCACAGTAAAATGGAATGTGTATCCTTTCACGGCTTGATAAACATTTGAGTGGTTTCCATTTTTAGGGGACTATGGAATAAAGGCAATAATAATAATAACAAAAAACTGACTATATGCATATAGATTTTTCTTTTTTCTCGGATAAAATGCTAACATGGGGATTGCTGGGACATATGGTAAATGTGAGTTTAACATTATAAGAAACCAAATTATTTTCCAAAGCAGTGTGCACCATTTTGCATGTGTAGCGGCAATGTACCAGAGTTCTAGTTGCTCTAAATCCTCACTAGCACTTGTTATTTTTTTGGTGGTTGTCATTACTACTATTTGTTAAATGTTAACAGTTACATATTGGTATCACATTGCAGAACTAGTTTGCATTCCCCTAATGACTAATGATGCTAAGGATCTTTAATGTGCTTATTTAAATCCATATTTTTTTCTGTGAAGTGTATGTGCAAATCTTTTGCCCATTTGTAAACTGATTTTTCAAATATTATTGCACCATGAGAGAGTTATTTTTATATTCTGGGTATTAGCCTCTATAAAACATGTATTTTGCAAATATTTTCACCCAGTCTGTAGCTTTTCTTTTTAATTTCCTGACAGTGTCATTTTAAAAGCAGAAGTTTTTTAGTGAAACCCAATTTATTATTATTTTTATTTTATGAATTGTACTTTTAGTGTTGAATCTAAGAAATCTATGCCCAACCCAAGGTCACTAAGATTTTCCCTTGTATTTTCTTAGACCAGTGTTAAAGTTTGTGATTTTAGATTTAAGTTTGTGTTTAATCTTGAGTTATTTTTTTTATCTGCTTTGAAGTATGAATTGACACTTTTTTTTCATTCTCGTTTTCTTTTTCAAATAGATTTGAATTGTTCCAGATCTGTTTCTTGGAAAATTCTATTCTTTCATTGCTGAGTTTCCTTGGCAGCTTTGTGAAAAGTCAAGCAACCATGTATACACGGGTCTATTTTTGGGCTCTCTCTTCTATTCCATTCATGTGTTTGTCTATTGTAATGTCAATATCCCACTTCCTTGAATATCTGTTAGTTTTATAGTAAGTCTTATAATCTGGTAGTGTATCTCAAATTTTGTTTATATTTTTCAAAACATTTTTGCTATTTAATTTCTTTGCATTTCAATATACATTTAAAGATAAGCTTTCCAATTTCTACTCCCCCCCCCCACAAAAAAAAATTGCTGGATTTTAATTGGGATTGTTTTCAGTCTATATAGAAATTTGGGAAAAATTGACATCTTATCAAATATTTTAATGCATAAATTTTTAAATATAACCTTAATTTTTTCTTAATAATTTGTTATATTTACACCAAAATATTTTATGTTATTGGTGCCAGTGTAACAATGGTACTTTTAAAATCTCATTTATAATTTTTTTATCATTAGCATATAGAAATATAATTTACTTTTGTATACTGACCTCGAATCCTGTGACTTCGCTAAACTCACTTTTTAAAAACACAAATTATTTGAGATTTTCTACCTAGAATGTCATGTCACCTGTAAATAGACATTTTAATTCATTCATTCTGACCTAAGGTTGGTGCAAAAGTAATTGCAATTTTTGCCACTTCTTTTAATGGCAACCTGATTTGCCATTAAAATCAGGTTGATTAACTTTTGCTGCAACCTAATAAATGCCTTGAATTCCTCTCCTTGACTTATTACATGTGCTAGGACCATCAGTAATAGATTGAATAGGAGTAGGGAGAGCAGACATTCTTGCCTTTATCCTGAACTTAGAGGGAAAGCAGTTATATCCTTGACTATTCAAAGTATGACATTAGCTATCAGATTTTCACAGATGCCCTTTATATCATTGAGGAAGCTCTCTTACTTCCTAGTTTGCTAGTTGACATCTGATATCAACAATAATAGAAGCAGTAAAATGAAATTGAAAACAAAATGAAAAGAAAGCTTTGAAAAAAGACAACATCAATAAATTAGGGTAACCTCATAACTGGTACTAGTAGTTCTAATAGTCATGTTTTACGTGTCCTGCTTTCTCACAACTTCACCTTCTTTCCTAGAAAAACATGGCTGATCTACATTTTTCAATATCTCTAGTTTGAGAAAATGAAAATATTACTTTTTTCACTCTCACCTTTTTACTTTTCTGTTAAAAAAAAAAAAAGTGTTAATCTCCTGTCTCAATGAATGACACTAATGGCTTTATTCATATCAGAAAGCTGGAAATCATCCCCAAGGCTTTAACTCTCAACTTTATATCTAAATCATATTGAATTTACCTCATAGTTGATCCTCCTTTTAAAGCTCCATGCCAATCACTGCCTAGTTCAAGCTCTCATCTTCTCCCTGTCTTATATCAGAGGTCACTTTACTGATCTTCAGATTTATAAATGATCGTCAGGCTTTCAATTGAATCATGAGAATTAAGTTATTTCTCAGTCTTAAATTAGTCAATGTGTAGTCCTGATGCTTTCAAAGTAATGCCCATGCAGCTTTTCTCTGCTTATAAGGCCTACTGTGCATGATCCTATATCTGTTAGTCCCATATCTGCCCAGTGAGCCTCACTTGGAGATGAAAAAAAAAAAAAAAAAAGTACCTTTGGCATTGTAACTTAAGTGGTACAGATTTCTCATATGGAAAAAAGGAGTATTCGCTGTTCTGAAGACACTGCTCATCTAACTGAGAAAATAAAGAAGAATGTTTCATGCAGAAAACAGTCCTTAGTCCTTAGTCCTTCATGCAGAAAATAACTTCATGTGAAGATGAACCTCAATGCTAAAAATAGATACAGGAGGCAAGAAGACCAATCACTTGATTACTGTTTAATTAATAAGTCAGAGATGAATTAGCAGGTCTCTAAGTACTTGAAACTATTTGTAAATTCTTAGTGCCAATGTAGTAGCTCCCCTCTGTATTCTCATGGTCATGGTAGTTCAGTGCTCTAGCTTCTCAACCTCAGTACTATTGACATTTGGGGCCAGATAATTCTTCTTTGTGGAGGGCTGTCTCATGCATTGCAGGATGTTTAGCAGCATCCCTGACCTCTCCCACGACATGCCAGTAGCATCCCACTCCCCAACAATGTGATAACCAAAAATGTCTCCAAACATTGTCAAATGTCCACTGCAGGGCAAGATTGCCTTGGATGGAGAATCACTGCTGTAAGTGGAATGATGTTGTGTGCTTAAAATGATGACAGAAAGTCTGGGAGAAACAAAGTCTAAGGGAGAGAGTTGGTAGGGACCTCAGTTAAAACACACCTATACACAGGGATTTTGGCTAATGAAATAAGGAAGGCAGAGGAAGCCGGCCTGGGTCCCTGCAGGGTTAAGATCGAGCAAGCAGTGAAAGGTACATGTGATGTATAGAACAACTTCTCTACAGCCATGAAAAACTGTTACACTCTCCTGGATGCATCTGAAGTTTACAGCCTCATCTCTTTGCACATCATTTTTTTTTCCATGAAATATTCTATGCCATCTTCATGGGGTTGTGTAAGGCTCACTGGTAGAACAGGAAGTAGAGGTGATACATATCAGAGATGGTGAGTAAAATGGTAAACAGTATTTACAATGTATATATAATTTTTATAAGCCAGTATCATCTTTGCTTTTTAACTAAGCAACTTCTGCTCTGTATCTCCATAAATCCACTGAATTGTCAGATTCCCTCTTCTTCTGTTGTGCCCTAGAATAAAATTTTATTTTAAGCTATGGCATTAATGTAAACAAATATTTCATCTATTTCCATTTTAAGTTCTGGAAATACTAAAAGTATAGATATTTAATGCACTAGTCTCTAACCTAATGCTTTTCAGAGAGGTTAACAATCTATAAATGAATACATACGCTCATTTCATTCCCTGATCAAAGAAAACACGGATATATAACATATATATGTATATGTAGAACATAAATAGAACTACATTTGATCTTTAAAATTCTGGTTTAAAGTGTTAATGCATTGCATATGCAAAACAACATGTACCACTGGTTTAAAGTAAATGCACACAGATACACACACACACACAGAAAAAAAGTGAGATTTACATTTGAAATATATTTGGGGTTAAAATGACATGATTCCATTGACATTCTAATTTCATCCCAGGCCTAACAGTAGGAAATTCACATGAATTAGTAATAACTGTGTTTAGCATTGAGGCTTTCCTATGTGGATAACAGCAATTAGAAATTCAGGAATGCTGGAATGTACTCATGAACTAATCAGTTGAGATGCCCAGTGGTTTCTTTCTCTTAGAATCTTAGCAAGGTTTGCCATCTTGGCTTTGTACTTCATAGGAGTACTTATTTGTTGACTGACTGAAAGAGTATTTCAGACCTTAGTTAAAAATGTCCACAATAGAAGTCTGATTAATTATTATGTGATGCAAACATGATGCTTAAGTGATGGCACTTTAAGTCATGGTACTTTTCTCAAATATGCTTACAATACATCGTAACCACTTACTGTCTCCCCTGCAGAGTAGAGGCCCCAGTTTATAAGCTGCTTCTGAATGCAGTCGGCCTGTGTCTGTAATCACAATCTTAGTTACTGGAAGATGTTCTTTGTAAGAAAGCAATCCAGTGTCATTGGTCCTAAAAAAACAATAGCAACAAACAAAATTCTTAAGAAATTTTAATAGTCCTTATTGCATTTCAAAACCAAGATGTTCTGAACTAAATTTGCACCCACAAAAGAGTAGGGATCCAGTCACTCATTGGAGCACATAAAAACAGAATGACATTTTATTTATTATTATTATTTTGAGACAGGGTCTCACTCTGTCTCCCAGGCTGGAGTACAGTGGCACAATTTTGGCTCACTGCAACCTCCTCTTTCTGGGTTCAATCCATTCTTGTGCCTCAGCCTCCCAAGTAGCCAAGATTACAGATGTATACCACCACACCCAGCTAACTTTTGTATATTTGGTAGAGTTGGGGTTTTGCAATGTTGGCCAGGCTGGTCTTGAACCCCTGGCCTCAAGTGATACACTTGCCTCAGCCTCCCAAAGTGCTGGGATTACAGGTTTGAGCCACTGTGCCTGGCCACAACTTAATGACATTTTAATGTCTCTTGTAGAAAAATGTAATAGAGAATATAAAATATAGCATGTTAAAAATAGAACACAGTTGGAGATTTTTTAATTCAATGGACAATTTTCTACATTTTTACTGGAATTGGTTAATACATTAACATTTAGTGTAATGATTGATACTGTAGTTTGAGGTCTACCATTTTGCTCTTTCATTTCCCCCATAGGATTTCTTTTCATTTTTTGAAATGTTGTAGCAATTTATTTATTTTATTTTATTATACTTTAAATTCGGGATACACGTGCAGAACATGTGCGTTTGTCACATAGGTATACACGTGCCATGGTGGTTTGCTGCACCCATCAATCCATCATCTGCATTAGGTATTTCTCCTAATGCTCTCCCTTCCCTAGCCCCCCACCCCTTGACAGGCCCCGATGTGTGATGTTCCCCTCCCTGTGTCCATCTGTTCTCATTGTTCAACTCCCACTTATGAGTGAGAACATGCGGTGTCTGGTTTTCTGTTCCTGTGTTATTTTGCTGAGAACGATGGTTTCCAGCTTCATCCATGTCTCCGCAAAGGACATGAACTCATCCTCTTTTACGGCTGCCCCCCCCATAAGATTTCTTGTACTTCTGTTTTCCTTTACTGCCTCCTCTTGGCTTATTCCATATTTTTTGTATTTCACTTTGTTTTCTCTATTCACTTTTTAGCTATATTTATTATATTTCCATGTTTGCTTTACAGATTACAAAGTAAATTCTTAATTTATCACAGTCTATTTAGACATTATGTTTTTTAACAATGTAAAATGTCAGAAGCTTGCTAAGACATAATTCATTTAATACTGCTCCCTTCCACACATTCTTTTTTCTATTGTAATACATTTTAAATCCATATGTTATAAACTTTATAATAAAAATAAAGTGAATTTAATGTTTTAATTAAGAAAATAATTTAAACACTGGCTTTTACATTTACCAACATATTTGCAATTTCCAGTGCTTTTCACTTCTTCTTGAAGATCTGAGTTTTCATCCGTGGTATTTCTCTTTAGCCTGAAGAATTTCTATTAGAATTTGTTGTTTAAGATGCTCTTTTCAATTCTAAAATTTACATTTGGTTCCATATTATAGTTCTCACTTATCTGCTTAAAATACCCTTTGTTTACACATTGTGATTATTTTTATCTTTAAGTCTTCAAATATTTTTATAATAGTTGCTGTAAAGTATCTTTCTGCCAATTCAAACATCAGTAACCCAAGGTTGGTTTGTAATAACTGCTCTTAATTTCTTGACTTTAGATGAAAATGTACTCTTCCTTGAATATTCAGTAAATGTTACAACATGCTAGATATCATGGATACATTGTAAAGATTCTGGATTTTGTTATTCTTTAAAGATTTCATTTTTATTTTTATAGGCAGTTAAATCACAGCCTTATCACAATAAATTGCCATTGCTTGGTTTGATAGTTCATTAGGTGGGGCCTGTGTGAATTTTGCCTAATTTTCAGTGCTATCTCTTATATCTGGGATATAGTCTTTGCCATAAACACATGGGCAGTATCTGCCTACATTTGGTTACTTTCTGCTCATTTCAAGTAGTTGTTTTTAAAACATTTTTTTTCCTGGATTTACAACAATTATCTGAGAAGGGTTAGCTCTATGCAAGTTACTTTACCATTAGCAGAATTTAATATGAGAAATCTTACAATCTTATTTTTAAAAGTCATTTTTAATTAGAAATGTGTTATAGAGGCATTGGAGAGTTATTGATGATTAGGTAATTTTTTATAGTTGTTAAGCGTTACTACTAGCATTTTATTTACATTTTAAAATACAGTATTACTTTGCAGGCATTTTTTTTGTGAAGGTAGTGATAAGAAAAGGGTGCCTTCCAAAAGGAGTAGAAATTTGAAAAATGAGAGTTTAAGAGAGCCAATATTCTTCATAACAAACATGTAACACTAAAAGTGCAATTCTAAAAGAAATATACACACACACATAACATCATCTTGATGTTTCCCAACTAAATAAATGAAATATTATCTAATTCAAATTATGACCTCAATTAACAGCAGATTTATCACTGTAATCAATGTGCATCCTGTAACAAAATCACCCATATTACATCCAGATTGACTAGAACTATTTGTTAAAAGTAAGTCTTCTGTACAGGTCTAGTTGCTTAGCAATGTAACATATACATAGGTTATGCTGAAATGTAAATATAAACGTTTAAAATATTTTCACTTTACAAATAATAAATAAGGGCAGTATACATGCCAACTCTAGTCTCAAATTCTGTCAATGTATTTTTTAAACTTTTCAGATAAAGAACACATGCATAAGCTTCTTTTCTGCTTAGAGGAATATTTGTAATTTGATTTTAAAATTCCTAAAATGTTACAGATTTCTTTTTTCAAAATATAATCCACAGAACATTAGTTCTTTGTAGTATGATTTGTCTTTTTAAAAATATAAAAGAATTGCATGTTAAAATAATTCTAGTAAATTCTAAGTTGATAATTTTAAATGTTTTATAGGTAGATTATTGAAGAAATGTGCTTTGGCTGTAAATATATTTTTAAGATAATAGAATACCTACTTATATATAGTTTTAAAAGGAATAATAATTAATTCCCCATGTAACAGGTATCTCTGTTTGATTATAAAATTAAAATGTACATGACTTATGGTCCATTACAGAAAATAACTCAAAAAGGCATTGACTTAATACTAAGGACTATATTGACTATACCATGTTTCATTAAAACATACCTTTATTTAATTACTTCATTGCACTAACTTGTTCAGTATCTGGCTAGCTATACATACTTTGAGTAATTAATTTTTTAATGAACTTTTTCTTGCATAAAAAAATCAAATGAAAATCACCATTCATTCCGGTCAGCATCACAATTGCAGTAATACTGAGAATCAATGCAGTTTCCCTCTAATCCACAAGTACATTTTTGAAGATCAGGTGAAGAACCTCCCCAGTAGGTTTGCGTTTCATTGGTTCTTCCTACCCACCAACTCAGAGGGGTTCCATCTGAAAGACAAACGTGAGAAATGTGACATCTGCTTTATGTCCCACCATCTTCTCTCCCAGTATAATTCCTTTTCTTCCAAAATCATTAAAAAGAATAAAAGGAGAAAGATTGATTTGATTTAAGGATATGCAAAACAGTGTAATTGCTGGCATTCCCTTAAGAAAATTTTTTAAATAAAAAAGTTATTATTTAGGCTTAAATGACCGATACATTTGTCCTCGGGTAGAAAGAAACCAGCGGTTCCTATTTAATTTAGGCATGATAGTAAAAAATGGATTGAGAGCAGCTCACATATACAATTTCTTTAAAAATAATTTTGAAACAAGTTAGCATCAAAATATAAATCATAGTAATTAACATACCAAAGCAAAATTGATTTGAAATCATGAAATGCCCATTAAAGCATTATGGAATGTTATGTAAAGTCCCTGATTTATCTCAATAAATTTATTCTCTAAAAATATCCTAGCTGTTTAATAAATGTCAGGCATGATTTGGCACTCCCTTGTCATGATTTAAGATTTATTGGGAAGTATATATTTTATCTTTCATTTAATGGCTTGGCTATTTATTTGAAGTTACAGAAATAACACTGAAAAATCTTTATGCTGGAAGCGAATATTACACTCAAAAGAAGTTTCCCTCAGCCAAATGCATCTCTTCCTACGATAAATGTTCAGCTACCAGCTCCTTCTGAGTTAAGACTAAACATGATGCCAAGGAACTCAAGCAAGGAACAGATACAACATCTAGGCAAGGATTTCCAGAGAAGGACGTGAAGCATGTAGCCAATCTATCATGAAAAAAATAAAAAGTATGGAGGAAAAATTGTAGTCATCTGAGAATCAGGGCGAGAAGAATGCAAGCGACACAGAATCAGTCAGCTTCTCAAAGGTGCTTGATCATTTTTCTGTCGACTTTCAAACCTTTAAGTTGTCACCATTAGCCCTACTGAGAATCTGGGATTTTTACTAATTTCTCCCTTGCTTACAAATGCCAATGCTCATTTTAACTTACTATTAGTCCCTGTGCTAATGCTGACAACCTCTCTCCCAGGGTTACTACGCATGCCAGTCTGGCCACGTCAAAACAAAAACAAAAACAAAAAACCAGCAAAGAGTTATTAAAAGCTGTGTTATGCATAAATGCATTAATATGAAGAATCTTCATCTTTTTTTAATTACATGATTAGCCCTTCACCACAAGGTGAAAATTACTTGAAATACTTAATAAATATATTTCAATACACTGCTTAAAACATTGCTTTCATAGATTAAAAAGAAAAATAAATTGTTATTCTTAAATACTGAACCATATTCCCACATCTAAATTTCCTGTCTTCCCTATAAAATAGAAATCACTGAATGTTTTTTAAGGTATCAGACATTGGTTCAATCCAAGACTTTTAAAGAAAATGTACTAAGGAATATAAATAACTATAGGAATGAATTTTTAAAATCCTGAGAAATAAAAATTAAAGGTAAAAAATACCCGTGGATATGGTGGAACATTCCACCTCCCATAATTAAAATCCTAAATGACTTGAGCATTCCCATTGATTATCCTTCCTGTGATCTGAGTCACAGATCCTCAGCAGTTGAAAACATATTTTCATACACATTTCACTTTATTCATTCATGTATGGCATCATTATCACTTGACACTAAATCACCAAGATCTGAAACTCTAAATCTAGCTTGTCTGAAAACAACTTCCTGTTCTATCCCATTATATTTCTTATTGTGACCTCAGCTCTTTTAACTCTCTTCACCTCAAATCTATTCCACATGAATCATGAGGTCACCAACCTAAGAAAAAATTGTGTATTTAGCCACGTTCCATGCCTTTCAGGATCCCCTCTTCCACGCCTTTCTGGAGTTAACTTTCTAAAACTGGTTATTGAGCCTGAAACACGAGGGAAGCATTAAAAAAAAAAAAAAGTGCACAGGCTGCACAGGCAAAACTGGCCTTAAAGATGGCGATTCCTGACACATTCTGTATCAACCCTTGTATTAGTCTGTCTTCATGTTGCTAATAAAGACATATCTGAGACTGAGTAATTTATAAAGAAAAGAGGTTTGATGGACTCTTAGTTCCACATGGCTGCGGAGGCCTCAGAATCATGACAGAAGGCAAGGAAGAGCAAAGTCACATCTTACATGGTGGCAAGCAAGAGAGTTTGTGCAAGGGAACTCCCATTTATAAAACCATAAGATCTCATGAGACTTATTCACTGCCATGAGAACAGTATGGAGGAAACTGCCGCCATGATTCAGTTATCTCCACCTGGCCCTGTCCTTGACACGTGAGGATTATTACAATTCAAGGTGAGATTTGGGTGGGGACACGGCCAAACCATATCAAGCCCCTTTACTCTGTGTGATGTTTACTCACCAGTCCCTCAGGGATTTTGCTTTCTGGTTCTGTTACAGCTTGACTTCTTTGTCAACTTTGATAACCATCCTTCTTTTTGTATTATGTTTTGTTTTTCAGCTTTGCAGTAAAATTAACAAATAAAAATTGTACACATTTAAGGTGTGCAAAGCAATGTTTTCAAATGATTACCACAATCACATGATTTAACATAGCCACCACTTCACATAGGCACCACTTCACATAGCTACTTTATATTTTTATGGTAAGAATACCAAGATCAAGTCTCTCAGCAGATTTCACATATACAATACACTGTTGTTAACTACAGTAATCATTCTGTATACTACCTCTCCAGAATGTATTCATCTTACAACTGCAAATTTGTACCCTTTGACCAATATCTCCACACCAACCCCCTTCCCTAGAAATCACTCTTTCACTCTGTTTTTATGAGCTCAACTTTTTTAGATTCCATACATAAGTGGGATCATGAAGTATTTGTCTTTCTGTGTCTGGCTTATTTCACTCAGCATAACATCCTTTAGTATCTTGAAGAGATGTTTTCACTGCAATGTTCATTGCAGCTTTATTCACAATAGCCAAGATATGGAGAAACCTAACTGTCCATTGATGAATGGATAAAGAAAACATGATACACACACACATACACACACACACACACACACACACACACACACAAAATGGGATATCATTCAGCCTTAAATAGAAGGAAGTCCTGCCATTTGTGACAACATGGATGAACATGAAAGGCATTATTCTAAATAGAATAAGCCAAATACTGAAAGACATATACTGCGTGACCACATAAATGACCTGAGTTCATTTTGTTCCATAGCATTCATTTACCCTTCCATAATTACCATTCTTATTCTTAGAATACCATTCCAGATTTGCTTATCTGTTTTTTTAATTCTAAGATGAATATTTAGCAACAATGAACAACCCATTAGAAACTAAACTGTGTATGTTCACTATGGCCACAATGCCCCGGAGAGCTGGAAATGAGGGGGGCTCATGCCATGCACTTTGTATGTACTATGCCACCCAAACATCACTGCACCCCTGTGAAGCTGGTATTATTGGCCCCATTTCGGAGAAAAGAAAACAAAGACTGAGATTCATTAACCATTCGTCCATTTCAGTAATCAAAGTTTCATCTATCTATGTTCTAGATGCACCTAGCCAATGAGAAACACACCCACACCTCCAGCTGTAAATCTTACGCTTTCGAACTACAACTGTGTGATCCTCATTTGCACACAGAATTGAGGTTTCAGGAGGAGATAAGTTTTGGGTGGATTCCAGAAAGATGGGATTGGAGGGATAGAGACCAAGTGAGAACATTCTGAAAATGGAAAATGAGGAGGAGAAAGAGGAGAAAAAGGGCAAGGGGGTAGTCAGTCATAGGGGAGAAAATAATCTGATTTTTAGTGGGTGGAGAGTAAATAGAGAGAGAATCAGAAATGCAGGGTTCAAATGTCAGAACAACAGTTCAGCATTTTTGCATGATTTCTATGACATATGCTATTCCTGTATGAAACAAATTTCTTTCTAAATTTTTGTCATTCCATCTGGAACTCCAGCCCTTCTTAGGACAAGCAGGAGTGAACATGAAAAAAGTTGCTTTATTGTACAGATATCTTAGAATTTTCTCTAATATGTGAAGAAAAATACACCTCAATGCTACTGCTAGAAAATAAGTGTTAGAGGACGGCATGAGGGTTACACAAGCAGGGTGGACACAGAATATGCAATTCCAGGATCCAGCAGAACAGGCTGTGTCAGACAGACAAATAATAGAAAGGAGGTAGACCTTCTTAAATAGTACTGTGTTTCTTAAAAGTGGGAGCGGCATTTCTTAAAGGTTAATTTTCTTAACAGAGAGTAATACTTTGGATTTTGCATTGGATGGTTAGAAGATACGAAGAGATGACAAGCTAGGAGGCCAGCTGGAAAGCTCTTGCAGTGACTTCAAGAATTAGCTCACTGGGGCCAGGCGCGGTGGCTCACGCCTGTAATCCCAGCACTTTGGGAGGCCGAGGCGGGCAGATCACGAGGTCAGGAGATCGAGACCATCCTGGCTAACATGGTGAAACCCCGTCTCTACTAAAAATACACAAAAAAATTAGCCGGTCATGGTGGCGGACGCCTATAGTCCTAGCTACTCTGGAGGCTGAGGCAGGAGAATGGTGAGAACTCAGGAGGTGGAGCTCACAGTGAGCCGAGAACCTGGGGGGTGGAGCTCACAGTGAGCCGAGATAGCGCCACTGCAGTCCAGCCTGGGAGACAGAGCGAGACTCCGCCTCAAAAAAAAAAAAAAAAAAGAATTAGCTCATTAAGGCCTACTGTAAGGCAGATGTGATGGGAACATGGGAACAGAGGCTCTGACATAATGAGACACCCTAAAGAAAGAAAACATAAGACCAAAACCAGAACTCAGGAGCAGACTGGTTATTCACAGTAGAATCAAATAAAGAGTTAAGATAGTTTTCTGATTCCTCCTTGAACTAGTGAATCAACTGTGTCTCTGGCAGCCTTTTCTAATATTCAGTTATACCCAGAGGCTGTCAACAATCCATGAAAAAGAGGCACATAGAATACTTACTTTCAGAAAACTAAGTCGTATTTTTATTAGCTGTTTTCCACGATAAAATAAACCTTATGTGTCACTTGCCCTTTATCAGGGATAAACACTATGCATTCATTGAGTATCAGAAAGAGGCCTTTGCTGTAAAGTTATCCAATTAAGGCCAGGAAGAGAGTTTAAAAGCAATCAAGGCTTTGAATAAAGCTCAGTGTAAATTGACCTTGTTCTTTTCTTCAGGCAGAAGCATCTTTGTGACTTCCAGACTGTGACATGTTTACTAAGAATGCGAGATCATATACCCTCAGTGGCTAGATGCCACCACTTTGCAGAATTAAAATCTTCAGGAGCTCGTTGATTAAGTGCATGATGTGATGTGTGCAACAAGACAGACACTATGGTTTACTGACCTTGCTTATTGACCAGCCGTGACTTCTTGCAGTAATAAGTAAACTCCTGTTCACAGTGCTCCGCACGGTTAATAGCGGCCTGAAGTTGCTCCATGCTGGCCACATACTCGAAAAACCCAGCATATGGGTTCTCTGGATTAGTATTTCTGACTCTTGTTAAGTCAGAGCCGTTGTGCTGTATGATGGTCCATGTAGTTTCTTGTATGCAGAAATGGGGGGAGAAAGAGAGGAGACCATCACTAGTCTGCAAAAGTTAAAATAAATAAAGAAAATCAAAATCACCTTTTATCTGAGTCAAATTTTTCTAATCATCAAACTTCTCTGAGAGGTAGAATCAACACAAATGGATTCTCAGAATTGTTAAGTTATGGTAAGTGATTATTTTTCCTGAAATATATACTATTGCCATGCATTTACAGTGATTTTATTTAACATTTTCATATAATTTAGGCACACAATATTTATGATGAAAAATATTAGGAAATCTGATTTTTTTTTGTGATATATTTTATTTCACTGAATCTGATATTCCATCTTTTTAAAGATGCATCATTATTTTATTTCACTGCAAGAAAGGAAAAACTGCTGCCTATTACAACTACAAAACATTATTCATCAACACATCTAAAATCCAGTGATATCACAATATGAAAAAAAGTGCATATCAGAATTCATGAAATACTTTGTTACATAATGTAAGCAGCCACTTTTCTACTCTTAACTACTATTCATAGTATCAGCAAAAATAAAGTCAAAATTTTGTAGCCCTCTATATACCTCTTTAATCAACATTTAACTATGAGTGTGCATCTTTTTAAAATCAAATGTAAAGTATTCACTTTGATATCATGTGATCTGCACAGTTAGACAGTACAATAGGAAGTTACTCGTTTGAATTGTATGCATCTGACACAGAATCTCAACTAACACAAAAGTAAAATACCTTTGAGTATATACTAGAGTTATCACTACTGGTTTCTGAATGTCTGTAAACATTTCCATCATACTGATTACCAAAATTTCTTAGATGAAATAAAAATCCCACAATGTTTGTAACAGACAATAGGCATATGATATCTGCCCTTCAACTTTACCAGTAATAGACTTTATACTATATTTTCTGTGATATATGCAGACACAAGAACAGATAAATCAAAAAGCCTCTGATTTAGTAGGCAAAAAAAAGAGTGAAAGTTGTCAAAATTCCACTACATATGTGCTGTTAAGTCACATAACTCTTCTGTAATACAGAGGAATATCCCAAATTGGAGAAAAACAGTAATAGTAGGCAAAACGTTTCCCCCTCTTTTTAGCTAAGGCATTCATATGGATCAACAATCCAAATAAGGAGGTATACTTTGAAAATTTCATTCCCATTCCTTTCCCAGTCATCAGTTTGGACTAGAGAGGTGGGCTAAAGGAGGCTGGACTAACGTCACAGACTTATTGCCTTCCACGTGTGGATTATTATTTTTCTGCGAAACAATAGCTGTTATTTTTGCATTTCCCTCTTGCATTTCAGTTCACCCTTCAACAGTAGAATGCTCTCAAACAGAACTTAATCTACCAGCCAATGAAATTACGGGTGGCCAGCAGTACAATGTAGAAGTCATCAAGAGATCTGAGTTGCAGATCTGGCATGCATCTTGTGCCCTTAGGAAAGTCAGGTAAAACCTGGGCCTCCATTTCCAAATTTGGAAATTAAATTGGCAGAACGAGGTCTGAAATTCTATAATTTCAGCCAACTCGACCTTGGCTATTGGAAGTTTAAGGTTATTATTAACTAGACAAATCCGACAGCCTAGCCTCTGTTGGACTCTGTTTCTTTTGTTCAAAAAAACCATTCACCTTTTCTTGTGATAAATCAATGGCATGCAAGAAGAAGCTAGCTACCAAGAGAGGCGGACAATATACCTGCTTGAAGCCTTTGTCTCTTTCCCTTCTGGATCACACTGAGTGAGACTTCCCTGTAGTTTAGCATCCACTGGGTCACAATTAACACCTGATTCTAAAGGTTTTTAAAGGTGTTGCAAGAGATTCAAGGCCACCGTGCCCGGCAACCATCAAAGAGTAGCTCATATCAACGTTTCCTTTTGACATTCTAAAATATTTCAATGTTATGATAGTCCCTGTAAGTTGATTTTATTCTCTAATAAAAAGCACTACAAGGTATGATGTTAACCAGATGCCACACTTATCAGGCCATCTAGATTTCCAGGGTAGAACAGACACAAAGAAATTGTCACAATAGATTTTGAGCAACAGAGATAGGGGCCTTAAAAGCCAGGTTCCAAACCTCATGTGCTTCATTAATCTGGAAATCTCTGAAAAGTCTCAAATTAGAGCCTCTTTACTGTTCTTTCAGACATGGTTGAGTGATCTGAAGTTTCTACAAACACCTGCTTAGAAGTAAGAGTGGTAAAAGACACAGACTTCATCACAATTTGTAATTCAATACTTTGTGGTTGACTTTATCGGTCTTTCCTACCAGTCTGCAAGCTCTATGAGAATAGCAATAGTTTCTGATCTGGTAACAATCATATCTCCAGCACATAGCACAAGGCTTGATACAAAATGCAGAAGACATTTGTTGAAGACATGAGGGAATAAACAAATGAATGAATAAAAACAACGCATTGTCTAGATTAGAGCACAACCTCCTAGGTTATCCGATTCAGATGCTGCAGAGGCTCTGACATTTTCGCTGCCTTTGAGTTGTTATATAATTCTATAAATTGTAGATAACTAATAGAATTGCTAAATAATGTTAAGTCTGGAACTGTGAAGGGCCCTGAGATGTTACCCTACTTGCAAGTTAAGGAGTTATCTTGCCAATACACAGATTATATCTATCTGTTTATTGACCTGTCTACTACCTACCTACCTGTCTAATCTACACTAACAGACACAGAGGACCTCTGAATCAGGGACCATTTGCTCACAGAGAACCTCATCAGCATCAATCCCTCATACCTCAATTTCCCACCTGCAGATGCAGTGAGTGCTAGATAGAGCTGTGCCTGCTGGAGTTGTACCACAAGAGGAGGATCACAAAATGATGAGGCTTGGGCTTACAGAGGGTACCTAGCACACTCTCTCCTCCTCCCCTCCATAGAGTGATAGAGAGACTTTGGCTTTGGAATGTCACAAATTTTCTTTAGAGAGAAGGTACAAGCCCTTAGGTTTTTATTACTCTTAGAAAATAAGCAAATGCATCTGGGGGAGATAAGCCTTTAAATCTCTTCAGAGCTATTCACTATCTCTAACTTCCAAGACACATTTAATCATCCTTTAACGTAGGTTGTCAGACATTTTTTTTTTTTTTTGTCTTTGCCCAGAAATAAAGGCACTGTTTCCTTACAACAAATAATTCTTGTCTGTAGACAAGCAACTTCTACCTGGTTGAGGTTCTAGTGACTTCCCTCCCCCATCATGGATGAATCCAGTGTTGCCTCCATATGCACATTTGTTTCCGTGTTCCTAACATGTAGATATGTCTTTTCTTTGGATTCTCCTTTGAACTGGTTGTAATGTCTTTCCAATTTCTTCATTAATAATGCATTTTAAACATCTTTAAAATTTTTTAACTTTTATTTTCATATCTGCATGACAATCATGATTTTACTTTATTACAAATTATCTTTTACTAAATACAAAAAGAGTGGGAGGGTAAGGAGACAGGGAAATGAATAAGAGATGGCTGAAATAGGCAGAAAGTCTACACTGAATGGTAGTTTGCGTCTACTCACGTCTTTTCCTGAAGACATTTCACTATTTGTAAATAAAGTAATTAAGAACTTGATTTACCTTAGGCTGGCTGCTATTTTTTAGTGTGATAACAGTGCAAAGAGAAAACATGCTGTTTAAGCAATACAGTTGCAAAGCTTGTGTTGCTTCATGCTTAATAGCTGAAGGTGATAGATGCGATAAAGACTAAGAGCAGGTAGGAAGTGCTGTGTTAAGGAAAGCAGGAGACAGGAGGGGAGACAGCTAGCCTTCTGGAGCAAAACCTGATGTAAATAGGACTGCATTTGAATAATGGACAGTTATTTATTAACCCTCATAGCTGTTAAGAAGGCCTTTATTATTGAAATCTCTAAAAATAATTATGCCATTATAAGTCTTAAGCTCTCCAGCTTTCTCCTGAAATGATCTCAGGAGCCCCTATCTCAGAAGCACATGGGGTACTTGTTAATAATGCAGAGACCCAGGCCTTGTGTTCTCAACTTACTGAGTCAGGGAAACTAAACCCGGGAGTCTCGGTAATGGGGCCATGAGAAGGGGTGAGTTTAATCCATAGAGTTTTCATTTTTAGAAAAACTTGAAAGTCTCTGTTCTAGCACTCATCAATTTCTTCCCTCTGGAACAATCATCCTTACAGTGCAATGTTTGATAATGAGAAACTTCTTGAACATGAAACATTTTCATTATAGAAAAAGCAATGAAGGCCGGGTGCAGTGGCTTAAGCCTGTAATCCCAACACTTTGGGAGGCCGAGGCAGGCAGATCACCTGAGGTCGGGAGTTCCAGACCAGCCTGACCAACATGGAGAAACCCCATCTCCACTAAAAATGTAAAATTAATTGGGCGTGGTGGTGCCTGCCTGTAATCCCAGCTACTCGGGAGACTTAGGCAGGAGAAATGCTTGAACCCGGGAGGCAGAGGTTTAGGTGAGCTGAGATCGTGCCATTGCACTCCAGACTGGGCAACAAGAGTGAAACTTGGTCTCAAAAAAAAGAAAGAAAAGAAAAGGAAAAGAAACAGCCACTGGGATTCACCTTATTCTAACTAATTATTTTTAAATTATGTTTGGAAAACTGTTTACAAAGAAATTTCAGCTTTTAACATCGTTTAAGAAATTATCCATTCAAAATAGAGATTTTTTTTGTATATTTTAGCTTAAAATGCTTAGAGGTATTTTAATACATGTGGAATCATTTGACACTAGTTCTAGACTAATAACTAGATTTTTTAATAAGACACATATTTGCAAGTTGGTGATTCAGCATTTTGTCTTATTTTCACCATACGTGATCTATGTAACTAGAAGATATGTTCTTGGCTGCAAGCAATGAAATACTCATAGAAGGTAACCCTTCCTAGTGGAAAAACTTTTAGGCTATCAAAAAAGAGACCAGAGCTTGATCTATTCCTACCAATATTTTCACCCTGTTACACTTAACCTCCCTGAGCCTTCGTTTCCTTATTTGCAAAACCAGATCAATAAAGAGAGTTTCAAGCTATACCTCCTACACTTAACCTCCTCCATTCTTGGCTTCCTCATTTGCAAAACCGGATCAATAAGGAAAGTTTCAAGGAGTAACATGTATTTCTCACTGGGTTGCAATACTCTGGGGTTGTCACTTTTGCTTGAATGTGTTCCTATATTCCAGAGCTACTGAAGACATTTAGCTGTCTCTGGGTATCTGTATTTCTGAATATCTTGCTATCTACGTGGCTTTAAAAATTTTCTGAATATCCTCTTTTTCATCAATACTTTTGCATAATCTTGCTGAATGAAGCACCTTTAATCTCTGCATACTTCCAGTGACTCCAGTCATTTTTTTTTTTTTCATTTGGGATCTATGACCCATCTGACCTCATTTCAAAGTTTAAGCTCCTAAAACATGGAATTTGTTCTCTCTTTCTCTCTCTCTACACACACACATACATACTCTTCAGGTATCTTAGAATTGTTTAGTCTTAACTACAATTTTTTCCCCAAATAATTTGTTTATCAAAGATACATTTTCTATAATAAGGTACATTAATTTGCTATGTAATATAAAAAAAGTAAATGTTGATTTAATGCAAATAATGTATTCAATAAAATAAAATTGATAATTTATCATTTACATAATAAAAAATACATATGGCCTATAAATTACTAAATTATTACCCATAATAAACATAATATATGTAGTCGATATTCATTACACACGGATTCTCATTATTTGTGAATTTGCCTATTTGTTAAAATTCATTTGTAACCCCAATGCTTTCACAGTCATTTGTGAACACATACAGAGCCACAAAAATTTGGCCTGCCTGACATTCACATACCCTGTTAGAGCTGAACAAGGAAACACTGTTTTCTTGTTTCAGCTCTCATACAATAAACAAATGTCTCATTTGTAGTCTATTAAGTGCCACATTTTTTGCATTTTTGTGCTACTGGTTGGTGATTTTGCTGTTTAAAATGCCCCCCAACTCCCAGAAATGTTGTCGAGTTCCTAAGCACAGACGGCTGCATGCACTGAGCCTTAGAAAGAAAACACGTGTGAGATAAGCTTTGCTCAAGCTTGAGCTACAGTGCTCTTCGCCATGAGCTCAATGTTAATGAATCAACAGTATGTATTAAATAAGGTGTCTTTAACCTGAAACACACATAAAACAAGATTATGTATTGATTGGTGGATGAGACCATTGTGACCAGAGGCTTGCAGGAAACTGACCTTACTGTGCTTCCTGCTAGGAGCAATTTGTTCAGTGTTTTCTAATCCAGTGTTTCTGGTTACTTTACAGAACATAACTACTGCAAACAATGAGAATGGATAGGGTGTGTGTGTGTGTGTGTATGCATGCTTCTTAAAGCTTCAAAGGCTAGAGATATTTATCAACCTATCACTGTCTAATTTCAGAATGAAACTTTCTATAACATGTGTATGTGTATACCTCCAGATGCATTTATGGGAACATAGAACTTACAGGTTTGCAGTGGTGGATTGTTACATAAATCTCACTCACAATCCAACCTATCCAAGCTGAAAACAAAATAATAAAACATTTTGGCACTGGAATTCATATCTTACACTTGTAAAGTCTTCTCTTTTTTCCTCTGTAAAGTCCTCTCACATTTGTTGTTTAATTCTCACGTACCAGAGTTGCCAGTGCATACTAAAGTTTGAGAACCATGAAGTCTAAAACAGTGATTCCCAAACCTAAGGACACATAAGAATCATTTGGGAAGATCCATGATGATATGTTTTCCATTGACCCACCTCAGTGGTTGCTCTGCATCAGAACCACCTGCAGTGCTGTCTGGGCATTCGTACTGTCCAGACAGGAGAGCTTCATTGAGAAGACACATATGCAGGAACCACCATTTGTTTTGGGTTGTTTTCGTGTATAGGGCAGTGCCCTCAATGGTTGTGAGATAAATGGAAGCCACCAAGTGTGTTAAATGAAAAACCTTTGAAGATACATTCTATAGCAATTTCTGCCAAAATATGTGTTGGCACAGAGTTTGCCGCCACCTGCAGTTTTTAGAACTAAACATTCATTACTATAAAGAAGTGGTTGCTCCCAAATTCAAATGCCTCCTCAGAATCTTGTTTGAATGTGGAGAAACAGACACCTCAAACTCAAAAAAAAAAAAAAAAAAAAAAATAGAAAACAAAGGGTATGTTCTTTCCCTTAAACATAGTCTGAAGGCATCGGCAAGAACAACAGTTCAAACACTCAATGACCCAGGGCAAAAACTGCGTGGTTACTTTTGGCTTTTTGTTTTCTCACACATCATAGGTATGCAAAGAGAAAAATCTAACACCTTTCCTCCATCTACAGTGCTATTCTCTGGTACAATCAGTACTGGATTTTTGCATTACTTGAAACGGTCTCTCAACTCTTATAAAGTACGGTATGCATAGTCTCCTCACTCCTTTCCACCCCTGCTCCTGAAGAAGCATTCCCTAACCCAGGAGCAGTTGCAATCCAATTAAAGGAAGTCAGATTGCATCCCACCATTTCTTAAAACTCCTCAGTGTCTTCTCATCTCATTTCAGAGTAAAAAATCAAAGGTCTTACAACATTGCCATGAAGCCCATACTCTTCCCCTCCCCATCCTACTTGATTCTCTCCTCTCTTCCTACTCCCCACTTACTCACCATACTTCCGCTACCCTAGGTTTGCTGCTGTTTTCTGAACACACCTGGTAAGATCACCTGTCTCAGAACTTGGCAGTTTCTGTTTCCTCTGCCTGAAAGATATGTTCCACAATTTTTAGTACCAAATCTCCCTTTGCAACACCCTCTGCCTCAAGGTATAATGATATTGCCCTTTTCCTTTGGTTTTGCTCTATAAAATACTGACTTCTAACACAGCACTCGGCTACATTGATCTCAGCTCAAAGTAACTTTCAGCAAATGATAAGGTTCTACATCTACAATGATACACTCCATACTAGCCACCGGAGGCTATTAAGCAGTTAAAATGCAGCCAGAGAGACTGAGAAAGTAAACTTAAAAAAAGAAAAATACAGATGGGGTCTCACTATGTTGCCCAGCCCGGTCTCAAACTCCTAGGCTCAAATGATGCCTCCGCCTTGCTTCTCAAAAGTGCTGGGATTACAGGTGTAAGCCACTGCACCCAGCTGTAATTTAATCCTATTTTAGTTCAATTTTTAAATTTAAGTTTAAATTTTTAAAATGCAGTAATTTTGTTTTGTAATTAATTTTAATTAAATTAGAATTTAAATAGGCACTGGCTAGTGGCTACCATGTTGGACAGCACAGTTCATCTAGAATCTATTTTGTGTGTGTGTGTTTGATGTGGAAGAGATCAATACTCCTTTTACTGACATTTAAGTACAATTTCCAGCAGCACTACTGGTTGAAAAGACCATCTTTCCTTCATTACATATCAATGCCACCTTGGCCATAAATCAATTATCCATATATGAGTGAGTCTGTTTATAAATTCTCTATTCTGTTTTTACTGGCTTATCTATCTTTGTGACAATTATATACAGCTTTACATAGCTATCCGTATAATGCCTGTATCTATCTAGTAGAGTTGAATCCTTCAAATTTGTTCTTCAAGATTGACTTGGTTCTTCTTGCCTCTTCATATTTACTCATGAATTTTAGAATATGCTTGTTGATTTTCACCAAAATAATCACACCAACCTATAAATAAACACCCTGCTTGAGTTTTAATTTAGGTTTGCACTGAATCAATATCTAGTTTGGAAGAACTGATATTATACAATATTGAGTCTTCTAATCAATGAACTTTTTTTTGTTTTTTTGTTTTTTGTTGTTTGGTTTTTTTTGAGATTGAGTCTCAAAAAAGCTGTCGCCAGGCTGGAGTGCAGTAGCACAATCCCGGCTCAATGCAACCTCCACCTGCTGGGTTCAAGCAATTCTCCTGCCTCAGCCTCCTGAGTAGCTGGGATTACAAGCGCGTGCCACACCCAGCTAATTTTTGTATCTTTAGTAGAGACGAGATTTTGCCATGTTGGCCAGGGCGGTCTCCACCTGCCTTGGCCTCCCAAAGTGCTGGGATTACAGGCATGATCAATGAACATTTTATATTCCTCCATTTATTTAGGATATTAGTTCATCTAAAGGGCATTTTATACTTATCTGTGTAGAAACCTTGTACATCTTTCATTAGATTTACTACCATGTGTTTGAGACACTTTGTGCTATTGAAAGTATGATCTCCTAAAAGTTTATTTTCTAATTGTTATTGTTGATATACAAAAATAAAATTAATTTTATTGTTCAATGGCAATCCTAATCTTAATAGTTTATCTGTAAATTGTTTAGAGTATTTTAATACACAACCTGATTATCTATGAATAATGAGAATCTGAGTCTTTTTTTTCCCCAATATTTATGTTTTTCATTTCTTTCTCTTCCTTTATTTCACTGTCTAGGACCTCCAATACAATGGTGACGAGAATGGTATTAAAGGTGGTAACAGGAAAAGCTTTCAAATTCCACTGTAAACTAATATATGCTATAAGGTTTTCTGGTCTTTATTAAAATAAGGAAACTTCCTTCTATTGGTAATTTGTTGAGTGTTTTAAATTATGGACGAATATTGCATTTAATCAAACACATTTCCCATGTTTATTAATTTCTATGTAAATTCATGTAAGTAAAGAATTCCAGAAGATGTAAACTTTATGTTTACATACATTTAAAAAGTAAATATTCTGCAAAGTTTTACATGTATCAATCTTCTCCCAGAAATAATCTATCCTTTTTGTTTGGGGACATAATTGGAAACATTTATTATTAGATGTTTTACACAGATGCCACATGCATTAAAAAAGATATTTAAAGTCATTACCATTTAACTATTTTTTTAAGATTTATGTTCAGTTTTTCTAAGGAACAATACACATTTTAATCAAGTTGCAAATTAGATCAACATTCTGCTGATTTCATTTTAATTTTGCATATTTAAAACATGCATGCAAATTTAACTATAAAATAAAAGCTGATTAACTCACCGGTCATATTGCAATATAGAAGAAATGGTTCCAGGGGACCACTTCCATCTGAATCTATATAGTAAAACCCTGAAGTATTTCCTCTGTGCTTATAGGCTTCACATGACTGCTCATAGATAGCTTTAAAAAAAAAACATCATTAATGGAATAGCATGAAATGAATCTCAACTTTTATCTTGGACATGAAATACTGCAAGTCTTGAAATTTAATATGTACACTACTGACCAGGGGAAAAGGCAAAACTTACTTTAAAACAAAACTCATTCTTTTTTAAAATTAATATGGATGAAAGTGATTTGATAGAAAAAATGAGATTGATTTTGTGACTTTTTTAATCACTAAATGAAAATGAAATCACTTGGTCAAAACCAAAATTTAGCCACTTTGACATTCTGAAGAACAAGGAAAGAGAAGGTAGGTGTTTAAATGTTAGAGCCTTGTAAGTATAACGTCGTAACTTATCTTGCGGCACATATTTTGGAATTTCTAATTCTAGTAGCACCTTGTAATAACCTAATGTCTGAAGCACAACAGTGTAACCTCCTTAAATAATTTGCTGTTAGCCAATAATTATAATAGAAACATTTTAAATCATGTTATAACTATAGTCCATTCTCATAGAAAATTAACTATAGACAAAATATTTTTTCACAAAACAAATGTGGTTCACAAAACAAAGCTCCTCAGCAATAATTTCTAGAGTAATTTACAAAAGAAACTCCCACCAATGCCGTAACGAGAATTCAAGATAATTAAAATTCAAAGCAGAAGAAATACTTGTATGAACTATGCCCTCAAGTGGTTTCAATGTGTTTAGACCCATAATCGGATGTTTGGATGTTTTTAATTATATAATCCTAAATTTGCTATGTACAAAGTTTCATATCAACACTTGTGTATAATGCACACCTCTCATTGAACACTTGGCCAATTATACCAATAGCTTCTGTTAAGCATTTTATTCTGTGAAACGAGAAATAAACAATCCCCTGAATATTTGTCTCTGAATCTATTTTAGTTTTGAAAATTATGTTAATGAGTGTTTAGACAACGTGAAATACTATGGCTAATTTGTTCTATGTTACCAAAATTTCAAGTAATCATGTAAATTTACTTTCACCCTTCTCCACAGTATGACGGTTTTATTTTGTTCCTATTATATATCATGCTGATAGAGATATAAGCATGGTTCATTTTCCAGTCACATTTGCATTTTGTGCACGGATGTGGGTATGTAAAAATGACTAGTTTATACATTTCGATGTACACACGCATATGTTCATAAAGTCCTTGAAAGAGTTTGGCAGAATATCCTAACTTTGTGGTGGGACTGGTTGTGGAAAAGGACTGGATAAGAATACTTGGAAGGACTTCTGAATTATGTGTATGGCTTGACTTTTTACAGCATGACTGCTGATTTATGTGTATGGCTTGACTTTTTATAACATGACTGTTTACTGATTATTTCCTAATAAGGTTTCGTAGCAAACTCCATCTCCTGCCCTCCGCTATTGCCAAGACTGTCGTTCGGGCTCCATTTCTTAGAATAGTTACGGGCAAAAACCCTTCTACTCTATTAGAGCCGTCTTCTCAAGAACCTAATAAATTAAACTCAATTATTGGATCAAATTGTGGGTCACAGATGAAAGTAACTCTATTTATTATCTAATTTTTGTCTTCAGAGTTGTTTAGTTTATATTTAGATTCAGTCATTGATAACAATTAAAATGAATAGTCAATGAAAACACTGAATAGCTTTCTGTTTTGAGTTAGTTACTACATGGGGATAATGGAGGATATAAAGAATTAAAATATACTGTCCCTCCACTAGCTGGGTGTCCGGGGTCAAATAACTTGGCATGTGGGTACAGGTGAGGTGTTGGCTTCTGGGTACAGGTGAGGTGTGGCTTTATTACCACCTAATATTCTTCATAAAAATCTTATGAGGCACCTCAATATACACAATTCATCCCAGGAATGACTCCGGCAATAGTGGTAGAGCTGGGAGATTCTCTTGGTGATGTCCTCCCCAGCACCGAATCAGGGCTTCTGAGGGTCCTCTGTGCAGGCCCCCAGAGCTGGGAGCCCAGGATTCCAATCTCAACTCTGGCAGGAGCACAGTGTAATAGACAAAGGGTGGTGAGACTGATGGCTTTGTACCTAACACCCATGTCTTAAATCAAGGATATAGCAGGTAGCATTAGTTCAGTTGCTCAGAAATGTCAGTAATAATCAGAAAAAATGGCGGGAAAATGGGCATTCTGGTCTTCCCATTTGTGCCCTGGAACAATTGGACAATGAAATAACATGAGCCTCACAACACACGCAAGCCATTTCATCAGAAAAAAAAATTCAGGATTTGTAATATAGGAAAAAAAGGATATTGGTTGTTATCCCAGGCTCTAGAAGATGATGTCACATGTTCACATCCTCACTCTGCCTCAACTATTTTAAGTAGCCTTGAACAAGTAGATTAATATCTATTTCTTTATAAGTAAGTTGCCTATAATAGTATTCACCTACTAGGGTGACCATCAGAATTAAACGAGCTAGGACATACAAAATATTAGATCGGTACCTGGCATTTAGAAAGCATTGAATAACATTAACTATCTACCACCAAAATTTAATCATTATCTGCCACCCTTTTCCTTATCACCCTCATTAAATAGGGTTGCAAGATAATATAAGGATTATCTGTGCAATAGACTGAAGGTTTGTGTCCTCTCAAAACACATATGTTGAAACTTAGTCCCCAGTATGGTGGTATTTGGAGGTGGGGCCTTAGTGAAGTGATTAGGCCATGAGAGTGAAGCCCCCATTAGTGGGATTTAGTGCTCTTGTAAAAGATTTCCCAGAGAGATCCCTCAGCCCTTCCACCATGTGAGGACACGGTGAGAAGATGGAAGTCTATGAACCAGGAAGCACACCCTCACCTAATCTGCTGGCATCTTGATCTTGAACTTCTCAGCCTCCAGAATGGTGAGAAATACATTTCTGCAGTTTGTAAATAACCTAGACTATGGCATTATGTTACAGCTCTCCAAATAGACCACGACATCTAGTCCCTATTGGATATCTGAATCTTCATGCCACAAACCACCCCACCCCAGTCCAACCAGGGTTGTTTCTGAGAATCTCTTTGTTTAAGTGCACGAATAATAAGAATTTGGTAACTGAGTCCGTTTCCACTTGTACTGTGCCTTCTAGAAAGTTTAGTGTCAAAATGCTGACCCAATTCAAGTAACAGAACAAGATAACAAAATTCACCTTCTGCATTTTCTTTGTTTTCGATCCTTAGCTACCTTTCATCTTCTGAATGTATTTTCCCTTTGCCAGGTATCCTCCTCTTTTCTCACCTGTTTCATATTATGTACTTCTATAGGCTATCTTGACTACTTTATGAAATGAGATGCAGATTAACAACTGGATGCTGAGTTTGCACAGAACAGACATATAGACACACAGGAATGAAAAGGGAAATGGGACAAAGAAACCATCACAGGGGCAAGAAAAAGCAGATGTGTTCCGCTTACAGTTATGGCAAGTAGCTCCTCTGTAACCAGTGTTGGTACAGTTACAATGAAAGGCGCTCCAGGACTGGGAACACTCCCCACCGTGTTCACAGTAGTTGGGTGAACACCTAAAAGAAGGTGCAGATACAATCACCAGTTTCCATTTTTAGATATCTTAAAGTATTGACCATTTATACATGGTCATGAGAAAGATACATTTCAACTATAACATAATGACTAATGATGCTTCAGTCTGTTATTAATCACTTTAATCACAAAACTAAACCTTAGATCAATACATTCATCAGATTTCAGCCAATTCTCAGGTAGTTGTGACTGCTTAATTTTCAACATGTCTCACTATATCAGAGCCCTTCATTTTCCCTAAGTGACATAACATGGATTCAATATGTTGGCAGAAATATCCATAGCATACATGAAATAACATTTTATCACACTGAATTGCTACATTGTTCGAACACTGAAAGGAGAAGGAATAAAGATAGAAGAAAAGATAAAAGGAAGACAGAGGAATATCTTTCTTCACTTGAGGTGTACTTCTAGGAATGTAGGAGAATACACAGTATAGACTCACAAATTTCAAGCAGTGTGTCTGGGTGCTCTAAGGTGCAAAATAGAACTTATAGGGACTCCCAGGATAATTTAAGTCTTCAAGAGAAATACCTGTCATACTCAGCACCTATCAAACACTGTGTGACTTACTAACTAGCCTGAGGTAATTTAGTTTCAACATTAGATCATTAAATATTCCCTTTAATCACATCCTATCCTTGAGGAGCAAGGTTTTAGTATTTGATTATTTATTTATTTATTTATTTATTTATTTGGACAGAGTCTCCCTCAGTCACCCAGGCTGGAGTACAGCGGCGCCATCTCTGCTCACTGCAAGCTCCGCTCCCGGGTTCACCGCATTCTCCTGCCTCAGCCTCCCGAGTAGCTGGGACTACAGGCACCTGCCACCACGGCCGGCTAATTTTTTTGTATTTCTATTAGAGACGGGGTTTCACCGTGTTAGCCAGGATGGTCTCGATCTCCTGACCTCGTGATCCGCCCGCCCCGGACTCCCACAGTGCTGGGATTCCAGGCGTGAGCCACCGTGCCAGGCCGTAACTGATGTTTTAAAAAGCAAGTACCACGTGAAATCAACATTGAACAAAAATATTAGGCTACTGGAGTCTCATCTGTTTTTTGTTGTTGTTGCTGTTTTGGTTTTTTTTTTTTTTTTTTTTTTTTTTTTTTTTGAGACAGAGTCTCACTGTTGCCCAGGCTGGGGTGCAGTGGCACCATCTCGGCTCACTACAAGCTCCGCCTCCTGGGTTCGAGCAGGGGTTCTGCCTCCTGTATTCTCCTGCCTTAGCCTCTGGAGTAGCTGGGATTACAGGCTTTCGCCTCCACGCCCGGCACTGGAATCAGATCTGATTTCAAGTCTTGAGAAACGGTGGTGTGTTCAACAGGCACACATGTCCAAATACTAAGTAATTGTGTTTAATTAAAAATAATTATTTTCCAAATCATGCATATTACTTTTTTCAAAAGATTCCTAGGTTGTTATGGCATATTTGTTAGTTTTTTGGACCCAAACCACTTTTTAAGGTTAGGGATATATTTCTAGTGTTAGGAATGTCTTTTGGCCTAGGGGCACGGTGAAAATTACCGAGACTCATAGGGCACCATAGATGAAAAAGTCTGGAATGTTTTGTTATTGACTAAAACAGCCCTAATCAGATTTGTGATGACTTTTAGGATTTAGAATGAAAGGTACATTGAGATTAAGACTTTAAATGCCCTCATTCATTACAGATTAACAACTAAATAAACTACAAAACCTACAAGAACATACTTGTGATGGGGTTTTTACCGTCTCCTTTATTAAAACTAAGGAGGAGAACTTCCTGTTTTGCTTACAGAATTTTTCCAGTTTTAACTGAAAAGGATATTATGGATTTTTTTTTTTTTTCCTGATTATAAGGACTAAAATGGCACTAACATTCCCCTCAGCTTAATCACAATTTGGATAGGTTTCTTGCTGACTACAGGCACTTGACCTCCCTTATCTTAGAGCCTTTACTTTAGAAAACTTTCCATGATCAATTCTTTCTTTGTCCCTTTCAGATATAAATCTTCTCCCAGCCTCTTGCCTGTTTTACAACCCGGGAATGTCTTTCAAGGACCTGGGAGCCACCCCTTTGAAATGGAAGCATTAAGAAAGATACAGCCCCTATTTCCCAGTCTCTGGGGAGGTAGGAACCTAACTTCTTTAAGCACCAATAAGCAAACACAGATGGCCTCATCTCACTGACACTGTTAGCCAGTTGTAAGGAAATAAATACTTATTAAGTTATTCGTAGCTAAACCACTTTTAAAATCAAAGTGTTAGGTCTATCTTTCAGCTTAGACGTGCGGTAAAAAGTTACTGAGACAGCTAGAGCACCATGAGCAAACAGTTCGGGAACTTGATCAAATAGCCCTGATCAAATTATTGATCCCTTTTAGGATTCAGAATGAAACATACCAAGAGACCAAGGCTTTAAATGCCTCATTTTAAAAAAAATCCACCAAAAAATCCCAGCTTTAAAAAAAACTACAAAACTCGCCAAGAATATATTCATAATAGGGTTTCTGCGGTCTCCTTTATTTTTATTTTTATTTCTTTGAGACAGAGTATCGCTCTGTTGCCCAGGCTGTAGTGCAATGGCACCTTCTCAGCTCATTGCAAGCTCCGCCTCCTGGGTTCACGCCATTCTCCTGCCTCAGCCTCCAGTGCCTGCCACTATGCCCAGCTAATTTTTTGTATTTTTTAGTAGAGACAGGGTTTCACCGTGTTAGCCAGGATGGTCTCGATCTCCTGACCTCGTGATCCGCCCACCTCGGCCTCCCAAAGTGCTGGAATTACAGGTTTGCCATCTCCTTTATTAAAACAAAGGATGGAAACTTCATGTTTTGCTTACAGAATTTTTTCCAATTTTTAACTAAAAACAATATTGTGTATTTTTCCTGGTTACAAAAAAGAGATGTCCACTGTACAGAAATTAAACAATCCAGGAAAAAATAAAAAAGAAATGTCACTGGCATCTCACTGCGTATGAACGATCACTACAAACTTACAGATCTGTGTGTATGTCCATAAATATAATCATAAGGAAAAGCTACTTTACAATCTGCTTTTTAAGAAACCAAAAATTAATAATGACCATCTCTTCATATCCATTAAGTTTATACATATTTAGCATTTTTATAGATTCACAGGAATTCATTCAAAAATGTATCATGATTAATTTTAAGATTTCAAATCAATGACAATGTGTAAAAACAGGGAGACTTTAAAATATTAAAACAATAACAATTCTAGTTGGTAATCAAACCAGAAATGACATTATTCAGAAAAGGCTTTTATTTCCCCCTATGGAGTATATTTATGTCTTTTTTTTTGTTAACTCTTAAGTTCAGGGGTAACTTATGTGCAGGTTTGTTACCAGGTAAACCTGTGTCATAAGGGTTTGTTGTACAGGTTATTTCATCACCCAGATATAAAGCTTAGTACCCATTAGTTATTTTTCCTGATCCTCTCCCTTCCCTCCTTCCACCCTCCAACTTCCAACAGGTCCCAGTATGTGTTGTTCCCTTCTTTGGGTCTATGTGTTCTCATCATTTAGCTCCCACTTATAAGTAAGAACACGTTGTATTCATTGCATTAGTAT
This sequence comes from Mandrillus leucophaeus, assembly GCF_000951045.1. Taxonomy (NCBI): domain Eukaryota; kingdom Metazoa; phylum Chordata; class Mammalia; order Primates; family Cercopithecidae; genus Mandrillus; species Mandrillus leucophaeus. Next base: position 7,331,868 of record NW_012103920.1, read on the forward strand.
TCACAATGGCAGACACGGAATCAACCTAAATGCCCATCAGTGATAAACCAGATAAAGAAAATGTGCTACACAGACACCATGGAATACTATGCAGTCATAAAAACAGAATGAGATCACATCTTTTGCAGGAACATAGACGGAACTGGAGTCCACTATCCTTAGCAAGCTAATGCAGGAACAGAAAACCAAAGGTTATTCTGTAGCAAACCTCAAACCATGTTTTAAAAGGAGTTCAGTATAAGTGGCTTTGCCTAAAATCCAAAAGAATGACTCTTAAATGGCTGTGATACATATGCTATTTCTATTTGATCTGCTTCAAAAAGACCAACCTAGTCCATTTTTCTTGATTCTTGTTAGACCAGATTTTTCATAATTTTAATTCAAATGTGAAAGATTAAATTGTGACTTTTATTTAAAGTCACTATACTATCGTAATGTTTACTACCAGTAATCTATGGCAATTTATGTTCTATAGTATTCATTCTCACCAAATGTTCTAAACTGTTGTATTTTACACTTTCCTCCTCCCTATTCATTACAATACAAGATAAGACAATTATTAACCCATTTTCTCTAGCCACTAAAGCTTTTCCTCGGACACTGCCATCATTTCCATTGCTTGTGAACTTGAACAAATGCTTACATCAACATACCCAAACCTAAAGTGATAGTAAGATTTTGATTTCTCCTGATTCCCTGTCCATTACAATATAAATTTCAAAAGCTTTCATACAATGTAAAGATTTGCTGGAATTAATACTGAAGTAAGCTCTATACAACATTATCATATTTAGGGAAATAAACCTAAGTGCCAGTGAGTGCTAGGATAATGGTGACCACCACCATTCAAATCTTACATTCTTTCTCAAAACTTTGATATTGACAAGAACCAAGCTCCTCATGTCCCTAGTGCTCGCCTCCAAAAGGGCCATGCCTGCAGTATTAGAGGAGGCAGAATAACACCATGATCTTCAAATCAACTGGAATAAACCCCGTATGTCAGCATAAGGAACAAAGGGCAGGCTTGGGGGTTCCATGGAGAAGAGGGGAGGCAAGGTAGGCAGGTAGAAACTCCACCACAAACGAGGAGGAAAACAACGGGCCTGTGGAGGATGGTGCCGTGGAGGCTGGAGGCCAGAGCCCGAGGGCTGGGTAACAGAAGTGGACTGGAAGGACAGGTGATGGAGGTACAGAGGCTGGAGGCAAGGAAGCCAGGAGTTGGGTACTGGGCTTGCTAAGGTCACAAGGTGTACATTGTCACTCAACAGCCTGTTAGTTCCTGTCAGGGGTCTCTCTGCAGCCCAGGTGTGCTTTGATACCAAATGATATACTTAACAATTTCCTTTAATAAGTGTTTTACGCCCAAGCAACTTCGTAAGAATTTTTGTCTTAGTAGCCATCACTCCTGCCCCAGTCCCACTCACATTTCGGCCCCAGATGTGGGGACCTGGACAGCAGCTGCCTTTTCAGTTCTGTACTCACCCCTCAGCCATTCGTCTCCGAAGTCTCTGGACTGAGGGCCACCCTGCTGCATGTCCACAGAGGACAAGGGGAGGGCTTCTAAGTGTGTGTGTGTGTGTGTGTGTGTGTGTGTGTGTGTGTGTGTGTGTGTAGGGAGTGACTCTGTGTAAGGAAGATGTGAACATAAGACATGTGGGAATGACTCATAAGTGTAGAAGTGTAAAACAATGGTTGTGTGAGTGTGTGAGTGTGCATGAGTAAAGATTAATATGTGAGTTGTATAAACGTGTGTAAGGATGGTGTGTGAATGTGTAAGGAGCTTTGGACTATGTGAATGAGCATATGAGTGTCCATGTGAGAGAAACGGTGTGCAAAGGTCACATTGGTGCATGTGTATAGAGAGTCTGTGTGAATAGCCATGTGGTATAAACGTGAACACGTGTGTGCATTTGTATTTACACCTTTATGTTTACGTTTGAGCCAACTTAAAGTCAATTATAGTTTTTTAAAAACCTGCCTTGTTTTAAGTTCCTATCAGATTGCTAATGTTTTTAACATTACTGCCTGTTTGTTTGTTTTTGTTTTTGGAGACGGAGTTTCACTCATGTTGCTGAGGCTGGAGTGCAATGGCAAAATCTTGGCTCACTGCAACCTGGGTTCAGGTCTCCTGGGTTCAGGCAATTCTCCTGCCTCAGCCTCCCAAGGAGCTGGGATTATAGGCGTGCACCACCACGCTCGACTTTGTTATTTTATTTTAGTTTTTTGTATTATTAGTAGAGACGGGGTTTCGCCATGTTAGCCAGGCTGGTCTTGAACTCCTGACCTCAGGTGATCCACCTGTCTTGGCCTCCCAAAGTGCTGGGATTACAGGTGTGAGCCACCATGTCTGGCTGGCTGTTACTGCCTGTTTTTAATTACAGTTTATTGAACCATCAAATGATACATTTATTATGCATGGATTAAATATTAACCACCCCAAACTTTAACTTGCACCCAGAGGTGCTGCATGGCATGGCAGGCAAACATTTCAGGGAGACTTCCCTAGATCCACGGTGCTTGGGCTAGAGGCTGGGCTCTGCCTTTTCTTAGCCATGTCATTTTAGCCAACTTATTCTCTCTGTGCATCTGTTTCCATATTTATAGGAAACAAACACTATTAAGAACAGGTTCTAAGAGATTTTGTGAGGCTTGATTTAAATGCTCATTCATGTTAAGTGCTTAGCATAAGGCCTGGTACACAGACCTTTTTCTAAAAGGCTCCATTTAATTCTTGGGATGCCATCCCTCTTGGGATGCCATGTCAGTAAGTATAGCATATAAGACCAAACTAAATATATATCTTCTTCTGAGTGTAAGACAACAGGTTTAGAGATACACCTGGAAATTTAAAAAGTATGCAAATGTTACTTTGATTTTTGCTATATTTTTAAGATTGTTAGGGTTACTGTTAGCCTAAAGTGTCTTTTAAAAAGAAAATGTATAGTCAAGGTCTACCCATAATTTACTATTTCTGAAAAGCATTTTTAAGGTATAGCACTAAAGTGATATATTCTCCAAATGTGCTGATGGTCCTCTATTTTACAGAAAGTATGTACCTTCAGAAAGCAGGCAACCGGGAGTCCTTGTGTGAAATGGCAGCTCCAGAACATGTCCACATAGGGCAAAGGGTAGATATACTTGTACCAAATGAATGTTCTGCAATCCAAGATAATCAACATGCACTACCACCCACAGTGTGCATGACTGAGCCTCTCCCTGCCAGTTTCCCCGATGGCTGCTCCTCATCAGGGGTTGGGGAGTCCCTGCCTCTGTGAGCAAGCCTTATATTGAGAAGCCAGGCCCGGAAAGCCTCTCTGTGTGCCCTCCCCCAAATCAGGTTTTAGGTTCCAGAGCTGTTAAGGTTGTAACTACGGACAAGTTTGCAACAAATGGACCCAGAAGTCATTCAATCCCCAAATCAAGCCAGTTGAGGTTTAATGTCTAAATTCTCTCTTTTCATATCATCTTTCATTATAGAAAGAATTGTTTTAAATAAATAAATGCAAATTGTTTTAAATAAATAAATGAGTATTTGTGGGGAGGAAATTATGTCCTTCTACTCCTATTGCTAAATATGGTGATTATTACTGTTTTCTGGACATCATGAAGTATCTATCAGTGTTCAAAACAGGATTGACAAATATTACTGAGCGGTCTGCTGGATACAAATAGAAGAGTCTTTTTGTTGACAAAACGTCTCATAAAAGTAAAAAGTTACTTTTGATGCTCCTAATTTATGTATTTATTCAAAATACATATTGAACATTACTACAGGGTAGAGGCTAATTTGGTCACACTGTTTTAAAAATCGTTTAATATGTAATGGTTATGACATTCCATTAAACTCAATAATTAAAATTAACAGCCTTGATATTAAAGCATGACTGGCAAGATGACTTAGCTATAGTTGCTCATGCCTAACCACAGGTTTCAATTATTACTATTAATTATTATTTTTGGCTGGGCACAGTGGCTCACACCTGTAATTCCAGCACTCTGGGAGGCTGAAGTGGGCATACAGCCTGAGCGCATGTGTTTGAGACCATCCTGGGCAACATGGCAAAACCCTGTCTCTACCAAAAAATACAGAAATTAGCTAGGCCTGGTGGTGTGTGCCTATAGTCCCAGCGACTCAGAAGGCTGAGATAGGAGGATGGCTTGAGCTAAGGAGGTGGAGGTTGCAGGAAGCTAAGATCGCACCACTGCCCTCTAGCCTGGGCAACAGAGCCAGATCTTGTCTCAAAAAATTTTATTTATTTATTTATTTATTTATTTATTTATTTATTTATTTATGACAGAGTCTTGCTCTGTCACCGAGGCTAAAGTGCAATGGCATGAACTCGGCTCACTGCAACCTCCGCCTCCCTGGTTCAAGTGATTCTCCTGCCTCAGTCTCCCGAGTAGCTGGGATTACAGGCAACTGCCACCACATCCAGCTAATTTTGGTATTTTTAGTAGAGATGGGGTTTCACCAGGTTGGCCAGGCTGGTCTCGAACTCCTGATCTCAGGTAATGCACCTGCCTTGGCCTCCCAAAGTGCTGGGATTACAGGCATGAGCCACCGCGCCCAGCCAAAAATATATATTATTTTTAAGGTTATTTGTCCTCCACAATTAACTCTCAAGTCCTGCCTTGTCACGTCCTGTACTGATGCTCTTGTTGAAACTCTTTGATCATCCTTATACCTTGATCAATACCACAATCCCAAGCTTCTCTAGAGAAGTTTGTTTTCATTTTCCCTACAGAGAAGATGGTAATGGGTTATTAAAGAGGAACATTAGGTGAAGTGTAACCAGTTGAATTTCCCTGCCTTGGAAAATATTCCGCTGTCAGGGTAGCAAATGCCAGTTTGATAACTAACCACATAGTCTCAAATGTATTGGTACCTGATGATCAACTTTACTGTTCAAGTGCCTTGATATATTGAGTTTAATGACATATTTTTTAACACATCTATACTTCTCTAAAATTACAGCAGCATCAACAGTATCTTTCGAGAACTGGTAGCATGTGTACATATGTAGCCATACATAACATGGCCAAGTCTTCTAAATTCTGTCATTTAAAACATGACATTTAAACAAAGGGTGCATTTTTTCTTATTTGTAATGTAAATACACTCCATTTCCTGTGGAACAGATAAGAATGGGGAAGAGGAGAGAATAATTGTTCATCTTATACATAAATTTTAATCCGATGCCAAAGTTTGAAAGGAGGTCGAAATGAAGTGAGACTGCCCTTACCTGTCTGAGATGCCACACGAGTCTATCTGAAGGTCACTGAAGTTCCCAAGGGACCCCTGCTGAACTGAAATCAGATCTACCACTCTGCCACCGATAGAAATGAGCCTCATACATCCCTGAAATCCACCAAGTGGACTTTTACATTTGGATCCAAAGCTTTTGTCAGGACAACCTGATAAAAACAAAACAAAACCAGTACACATCATAAAGAATCAGAATTCAGTATCATGGACAACTTCATTTAAAAAATAAAAGAAAGAGGCATATGATTATTTTCTGTATTAAAGGAGGCAATAATGACTGCAGTCATCATTAGTTTGATCTAAATCACAAACTGAAATTCATACAAAGAATTTTTTATTTACATAGCATTCCCAGTAAGTCACTAGTATTATAATAATGTGCAAGGACATTAGCTTGATCTAGATTTGAAAGATATAAACATTAGCTCCAGAATCCTAAACATGCCAGCCAGCAATATTAAACTGTATATAACCTACTGATGGGAATTTAGTCTTTTGAATTGCACAATTAAGAACATAAAAGATGAGGCCAGGCGCGGTGGCTCAAGCCTGTAATCCCAGCACTTT
>NW_012103920.1:7338235-7364916 GCF_000951045.1 Mandrillus leucophaeus
TAAATAATAAATATAATATTAACCATTATTGTCTGTGGTCTAATGGCATTCTAAATGTTTCTCTATCCAAGTGGAATAATAAGTTTATGGAGTATGAATACATGTATTACATTTTTTCAATTTTTAATTTGTATGGATACATGGTAGGTGTATATACCGGTACATGAGATGTTTTGAAACAGGCACGCAATGTAAAATAGTTACATCATGGAGAATGGGGTATTCATCCTCTCAAGCATTTATCCTTTGTTTTATAAACAATCCAATTAAACTATTTTAGTTATTTTAAAGTGCACATTTATTAACGACTATAGTTACCCTATTGTGCTATCAAATAGTAGGTCTTATTCATTCTTTCTAATGGTATTTTGTACCCATTAACAATCCCCTACTTCTCCCCAAACTCCACTACCCTTCCTAGCCTCTTGCAACAACATGGATGGAACTGGAGGTCATTATGTTAAGTGAAATAAGCAAGGCACAGAAAGACAAACATTATGTGTTCTCACTTACTTGTGGGACCTAAAAATCAAAACAAATGAACCCATGGACATAGAGACTAGATGGGTGGTTATTTTTTAATTAATCTTTATTTGTCATGATAATCATCAAACACTATCACAATTTCAAAGAATAAGAAGTGAGTCAGCAACTTCTTAATTCCTGTACAAACCACACTAGTTTTCTACTTGTGAATTTCCACTATAATTAAATTGTTTGACTGATAATATTTTTCCTTAATGCTTTGTTTTCTTGACAAAATACATTTACATGGCAAGTAAAGGAGAACATTCAAATTTAAAACTATTATCAGACACTGAAACATTTTATTTTAACCTAATGGAGACTATGAAGTTTCAAATTTAATATATCAAGATAAATTCATCAAAGCTTTTTGAGTGTTAATTTATTGTACATGGTACTACACACATTTCCAGTGCTTAAATTTCTTCTGTAGTATAAGATATGGTTACCATAATCTCAGTATGTATTCTGAATGACTTATTAGCCAATTAAGAATGTTAGGGTAACAACTGAAAGGATAATAGTTCAATAATATTTTGAAGCAACTATAATATGCCAGGAATACAAATAACTCTGCTAATCTTCTTTTCTCCAGGTGGCGTTTCCTGACACATCTCAAACTAATTCAGAATAAAATAAATTGTGCAATATGCCTGTAGGGAACAAAGCTAAGCAAACCCAGAGTTACAAGGAAAGATCATGGAATTTTACAGAAAGCATACTATCCTATCATGAGGCAATTCATATTCCTAGCTACAATGTTCAGTAAGCAAGAGATTCTACGAACAAAGAGGGGTTCAACCCAGGTTAGCCTCATTAGTCTATGATAAGAGGCAGCAACAAGTTAATATAATGCAATACCAGAGAGAAGTTCAGCACTGAGCCCAATTTGAGATGAAAGTCCTAAAATAGGAAGATTTCTGAAGAATACTTAATGCTGAATTAATGGATGGATCCATTACTGGAGGCAGTCAGCATGTTAAGCACCTCTGAGGATAACAGATAAATTATCGCTATATGTCACTGCAGCAGAAGTGAGATGTCAGGTTAGACTTCACAGTGCTGTAGTCAGTTCATTGGATGGAGAATGTTTGCTTTACACAAGGGAGGGGGATGTGAGAATTTTGCACACAGTATCCCCAGCTTGTGCTGCATGGCGTGTTAGGCATTGCAAAAGATTCCATGGGGGAATTTAGAGAAATGAGACACTCAGTCATTCTGAATTTAGAGAATCTAAGTTTAAAATGTGTAATTTATAAATGATAAAAGCTGAGCAGAATGTACCACCACAATGCAGTATGACTTTGTGAAAAGCACCTGTTTGAGGGTGGAAGAAAAAGTCCAGAGTAAAAAGCGATGGCTGGATAATAGAAGTCTGGTGTGGCATATATAGAGTGCTGCTAGTCCAGGAGCAGCCCACTCTCCCAATATGACAGCCACTGTCAAGACTGGTAAAGAGTGGAGCTATAACCCAGGCTGTTGGAACAGCCCAGATAAAATAACTGGTAACTTGCGGTTAAATTGAGAGAGAAGGAGAACTGATGAGACGTGTCTCACAACACAGAGTAACTTTTTACTTGAACATGAACTGGCTGAAGAATTATCTAAAAAAAACTTTCCACCTAGACAACACAGATCCTAGTGATAGAGAGCAGCCTCATCTACATAGAACTTTGCAGGGTGAACGACTGTCACAGTTCACCCGAGAACTGGGGAGGGAGGTTGTTTCCAGGATGAAGGACTTTCAGCTAAAGTTGGCAAGAGTTGATCACCCCACTCCCTGTACCACCCAGGTCCCTGTGCCAGTCTTGCATTTTAGGGACCCTACTTTAGCCCTCCTCCAGTCATGCCCTTGCCTATGGTACCAAAAGGCCTCACAGGAAAAGGTGATGTGTCCACTTAGAACCCTTTCCCCTCTAGTTCACTACCAGCATCCAGAATTTCCAGTCCGAAACCCCTAAATGGGCCTCTTGGAAGATGGATCTCCTTAACCTGCTTCTGGAAGCACAAGGCTGGGAAGTGCAGGGCAGAGTTTGGCAGCAGGCCTTTTGCTGTCATTTGGCTCCTTGCTTCCAGTCCTGGAACTGTTAGGGTGGCCTGGATTTTGCAGGGCTTGTATTTAATGACCAATAGAATCTCACGCCAAGGTCAAGCATATTCTGATGTGAAAGAACACCGATTGAAAAAATGATTGAATAAACAGAGATACCTAAGCAAACTTGAGATTTGTAATTTTTTTTAAGAAAGCCCTGAAGTTGGAATTTTACTGTGGAAACTCTTACAATATATTATTTAGAAACACCTTAATATATGTAAAATTATAATAAACATGAAGGAAGAATAAAACCCAAATTCAGGACAGCATTTACATGGGAGATCAAAAGATATGATGCAAGAGACAGACACGCATTGATCACATTTCTTTAGCAGAGGGACACATGGGTAGGTGTACACTTAAGAAAAATGGTTAGTAATCTTTAAAATGTATATATGATGTAAGGTGTGAACAATAGAGGAAACTGGATGTGCGGTGTGCAGGAACTCTCTGTATCTTTGCAATTTTTCTGTAAATCTAAAACTATTCAAAAATGTTTTTTAAAAACATGATGTATATCATATGTATCATAATAAAAACAAGCAAAATTACAGAGTACATGTGCAATATATTTCACTATAAAGTAACATTACAGTATGAATAAAAGCAATCACTAGAGTAAACATTTATATAAACTAGCTAGGCATTGTTAAACCTGAACATGAAGGACATAAAATATGTGAAGAATGACGATTCTATTTTCATGATTTACAAACAATTTTATCCAGTCTTTTATTTTGCATCATTTAACAATATGCCTATTTTTTCCCTTATCTCTTTTAGTGCTTCTAAATCTTTTCCTTTGAAGTGAAAGCTCTTGGTTAAGTTGTTCTACATATCTTACTATTTATTAAAAGAATGTGTTACTACGGATAGCCATAAAATCAATCATATATTCCAAAAGGTTTTATAAGTAGCCCGGTTTAAACATCTCAGTAAAGGAAGCGATTATGTATTTTCAGATTGTTGGCCCTAAGCAGCCTTTCACAATAATGGATTATGTAGCAGTTTTTTTTGTTTGTTCTTTTGCTTTTAGAATCCTGTAAATTGATTCATGGACTGTGTGCTCACTGTCAATACTTAGAAAATAATTTGTATTTTATTAGTGAATAATAAAGACTGGGCTACCTCTATCGAATTCAAAAATGATTCCAGATACAAGCAATTATTAAAATGTAACATAACAATGACAAAACAACGCTAACATAAGCAACACCTCAACATGATTAGAAGTGAGTCTTACTGCTGGCAGTTTTAAAACATCGCATTTCTAATGGAAAAGAACATTTGTTTCAATTTTCCAGTGATAAAAATTCGTTTCCATTTTTTGGGTTTTCTTTTCCAAGCTTTTAGTTCAAACAAACATCTACAGGGCAGGTGGACACTTCATTTGTTTTGTTCTCTAAGGGAGATGAACTGCTGTCAAAGGCTGATGCCCTGATTTCATCAAATGTATCAGTGCATTATGCTTAACAAGGAGAAGACGTTGCTGGGGCTGATTAAGTTAAATTATCTGTCCTTTGGCATAATATTGTCCTTCTGTACTGGACAGTAGGGAAGCAATAAGGATGCTCTGAAGGAGCTAAGAGGCATAATCAAGAAAATACTGCAATTAAATCAGCCCATAAAATCAGAAGACATATAAGGATCATTTAACATTAGGAAAATATAACAAGGTTTGGATATAAAAACCGAAGAGGATGGCCTACTCAAAATCAATCTCATTATAGAAACTGTAAACAGAAGTAACTCCACCTTGCGGAAATGTATTTCAGGTCAGAATTTTTCGACTTGATCCACCCAAAATTTCCCTGATCAAAGACAGTGAAAAATTATTCCTTAGTATTCACATTGGTTAAAACATGATGACTTCACCAAGACACGGGGGCACTAATGCAAATATGGTTCAGTTGCTCATAGAGCCTGGTGCCTATTCTTACCTCCAAAGTAATAGGTGCCATCTGAATAAATCTGCTCAGGCCCCAGCGGAGGAGCAGCAGAAGCCAACTGGCCATCCACCGCCACACTCAAGTGATTCTTTTTAGCAGATAAAGAGACAGAATGCCACTGCCCATCATTTAATCCGACACCTGGGGAGATGAAATCAGTTAGAGGTCTCTCTCAATAGTGAGCACTATAAGGAGTTGGTTAGAAACAGCAATATACAGATCACTCAATTGGCTATAGTTCTTAACTCTATTAATTAAACACAATCACATCAACAAGGAAAGGGAGACAAATGCGAAATCAACATCCTCTGTGTGGAAATGGGGCATTCCCAATTCCCAATCCTGGACAATCCTGGATGGTTAAAATATTTCAATTATTTGTCATAGATTGATTTTAGCTTCCATCTATGTAATTTCCTTCTTAGGGAGGAAGGATTTAGGAATTTCCAAAATTCAAACATATACCCAATAAAATGGTTTACCTGCTACTTTATACTTTTTTGATAACCACCTTTTTATAGTAGGATAATAGAATATTTAGCAAACTATACCATCAATCACTACAACAATATTGGAATAAACAATTAATAAATAGTGAAAGTCTACAGGTATAACGTAAAGTTAAAAATAACGCACTGTGAAAAAGCCATGTATATGCAATTGATCCTCGTAATTTGTAGGTTTTATATTTGAGAATTTGCTTCCTTACTAGAACTTACTTATAACTCTCAAATCAATATCTGAAGGGGCATTCTCAGTCATTTGAGGACATGTATAGAGCGGTAAAAATCTTGAGCAGCCCTGTCCACATTTCCTGCTGAGGTCAAACAGGGTAATGCTCTCCCTTATTGCTTTAGCTCTCATACTGTAAATCACATTTTCTTTAAATTTTTGTAAGTTTGTTCATGATTTCACTGTTTAAAGTGGCCCCCAAACATCATGCTCAAGTGTTGACTAGCATTCCTAAGAGCAAGAAGGCTGTGATGTGTCTCTTGGAGAAAATACATGTGTTAGATAAGTTTCATTCAGGCATGAGTTATGGTGCTGTTGGCCATAAGTCCAATGTTAATGAGCCAACAACATTATACTAAAGAAGACGTCCTTAAACAGAAACACACATAAAACAAGATTATGTATTGACTGGTTGAGAAAATGTGACAGAGGCTCCCAGGAACCTCACCCTGTTATTTCCCCCAGGAGCAAAGGTTCAGTATTCCCTAATTCAGTGTTCACAGACTTTTGAGAACTTAACTATAATAAACAATGAGAATAAACTCTCTCTATATTTATATACAATTCTAACTATATTCTTTTTTTTTATTTGTTTGTTTGTTTTTTGAGACGGAGTCTCACTCTATCACCCAGGCTGGAGTGCAGTGGCGCGATCTCGGCTCACTGCAAGCTCCGCCTCCTGGGTTCATGCCATTCTCCTGACTCAGCCCCCCTGCCCGCCACCACAGCCGGTTAATTCTTTTTGCATTTTTAGTAGAGACGGGTTTTCACCATGTTAGCCAGGATGGTCTCGATCTCCTGACCTCGTGATCTGCCCACCTTGGCTTCCCAAAGTGCTGGGATTACAGGCATGAGCCACCGTGTCCGGCTCTAACTATATTCTTATGTAAGTATGGGAAGGGACTGAACAGATATGTTCTTACATAGAAACAGTAGTTTTTGGCCAGGTGCGGTGGCTTATGCCTGTAATCTCAGCACTTTGGGAGGCTGAGGCAGGCGGATCACCTGAGGTCGGGAGTTAGAGACCAGTCTGACCAACATGGAGAAACCCTGTCTCTACCAAAAATATAAAAAATCAGGCGGGCATAGTGGAACATGCCTGTGATCCCAGCTACTGGGGAGTTTGAGGCAGGAGAATTGCTTGAACCCAGGAGGCAGAGGTTGCAGTGAGCTGAGATTGCACCATTGCACTCCAGCCTGGGCAAAAAAAAAAGAAAGAAAGAAACAGGTTTTTTTATGAAGGAGAAATGTGATTGTTTCTATTTACTTACATACTTTCCTGTATTTTCCAAGTTCATATATATGTATATATGTATAAAGTCAAAAGTTGCTAAAATCAAAAATCGAGATATTCTTATCACCTCTAAAACGCAATCTCTAGTCCCTCCTAAGGAAGCCCCAGTATCATGAATCCATCAGAATGCATAGACTTTTCCTCTTAGAGGCAATCGATTCTACAAGGAGCTCTGTAGTTAAATATTGAGCAGAGATGTGAAATCTAAGCGTCTTTGTCATGAATTTACCAGTCAGGTTTACTATTCATTTGAATAGTCAACTCTGTGTGATTCTGCAGATCAAATTAGTAAACAAAAAATAAAAGCAATCTATCAAACCCAAACAGCCTGTTTTCTGATATTGCATGTGATTTCTTTACTGATTTTATGTAAACCCCTTTTCTGATATATGTGATTTATTTCCCCGAGCAATTTCTACCACATGCATTTGGATCAAAAATGCATCATAGCTGCCTTAGGTGATTACATGTCTTTGCTCTGGACGTATTTAGTTTAACACAAATTTTAGCCAGGGCACAGAAGCTCACTTTTACATCACATCCATGAAGCAAAAAAGATTATCGAAGACCCAACTCTGGTTTGGTTTGTGAAAGATAATAGGAGAGGCCTGAAAACTGGAATAGGAAGAATGTAGGTTAGATACTTTTAGACACATTTTCTAAGAGTGGACTCTGAAATAGACAGCTGAATAGTTATGTAATCCTTGATGGTACAGGACTGGATTAAAATAAATCAGATGTCCTAGATTTGTCATCCAGTGCTTCCTTTAAGATAGATTTCACTCATTTAGAGAGAACTTTCTTATATACTCTCTGTGTCATATGTACAGACCCTTCCCAGTCTACCACTTGCCCCTGGCATTTCTCCTACATCTCATTTCCAAAGCCCTGTGTGCAAGACTCTACTTCTCTTATTTCATTTCAGACTTTCCATTGGTGTCCAACAGTTCTTCTCAAACTATCTGTGGGGATGAACATTTTATTTTCTGATCTATTACAAATTGAAACTTTTATAAAATATGATGAAAATAAATTACTAAAAAAATAGATTTTGGCAAGGCTGCAGAAAAAAAGGGGGAATGCTTGTACATTGTTGGTGGAACTGTAGATGAGTTCAGCTTCTGTGGAAAGCAGTTTGGAGATTTCTCAAAGAACTAAAAATAGAATTACTCTTTGACCCAGCAATCCCATTACTGGATCTATACCCTAAGGAAAATAAATCATTCTACCAAAAATAGGGGTCCCCAATCCCCAGGGTAATGGACCGATACTGGGTCTGTGGCCTGTTAGGAACCGGATCACACAGCAGAAGGTGAGTGGCTGGCAGGCAAGTGAAGCTTCATCTGTATTTACAGCTGCTCCTATCACTTGCATTACTGCCTGGGCTCTGCCTCCTATCAGATCAGTGGCAGCATTAGATTCTCCTGGGAGTTCGAACCCTATTGTGAACTGCACATGTGAAGGATCTAGGCTGCACACTCTTTTTGAGAATCTAATGCTTGATGGTCACTGTCTCGCATCACCCCCAGATGAGTCCACCTAGCTGCAGGAAAACAAGCTCAGGGCTCCCAGTGATTCCACATTATGATGAGTTGTATAATTATTTCACTATATATTACAATAATAACAGAAATAAAGTACACAATAAATTTAATGTGCTGGAATCATCCTGAAACCATCCCCCTACATTACAGTCCATAGAAAAATTGTCTTTCATGAAAACAGTCCCTGGTGCTAAAAAGCTTGAGGACTGCTGACCAAAAAAATGCCTGCACTTACATATTTACTGCAGTTATTATTTACAATAGCAAAGACATGGAATCAACCTAAGTGCCCATCAATGACGGATTGGATTGGATAAAGACAATGTGGCATATAGACATCACAGAATATTATGTAGCAATAAAAAAGAATGAAATAACATTGTTTGCAGCAACATGTTTGCAGCAACATAGATGCAGCTGAAGATTATTATCCTAAGTGAATTAACGCAAAAACAGAAAACCAAATACAGAATGTTCTCACTTATAAGTAGGGGCTAATCCCTGGGTACACACGGTCATACAGATGGGAACAACAGGCACTGGGGACTTCAGAAGGGAAGAGGGCATGGGGCAAGAATTTAAAAACTACCTATCAGGTACCATGTTCACTATTTGGGTAATGGATTCAATTGAAGCCCAAATCTCAGCACCATGCAATATGCCCATGTAACAAGGTGCACTTGTACCCCCAAATCAAAAATTTTAAAACATAAAATAAAATAATAACAAATAAATAAATAAATAAAAGGTAAAATACAAGCCCACTAACCATGTGCTTAGATATTGCAGTGATCTCTTTTTACCAGTTTCTAGGAGTTTAATCTCAATTTTTACATTCATCTCATCGTAGATCAGTTAAAAGTATTTCACTGAGCCAGTGCTGGTCCAGGGACCACACTTTGAGTAGCAGGGCTCTGGGCAGTTATTGGTTAGGCATGCAACAGGATTAACCAAAAGGCTTGGGGAGGGCTATTGTCCATATAGAAGCAAAAAATAGATTAAGAACAAAACACTGCCAGAGCAACCCACTGTGTAATTTGGCACACATTCAAACACATTCATCTAACAAGTTAGCAGGTTACAGGTTGTGAACAAAGTTGTGCTGTGTTTGTGGGGGAACCTTCAGACAGCTTTTCCCAAGCGTCCTTTGTAACAAACATTATTTACCTATGATGAGGAGACTTAATACCTGTCAGCTGGAATATATTACTCCAATCACAAAAGGTCCCATTAACTCATTTCAACTAACTCTACCTAATTTAAAATTAGATTCTAATTGTTTTGTAAGGATACAACTTTCCATTACTGGCTCTGATAATAGGATGGCCCCTTTCAAGGGCCACACCACTGTGAAACAGGAAAGAGAAAGAAAAATCATAGAATTTCAATTTGTTTTCTTGTTTCTGACATTTTGTAACTGAATGAAAATTCTGTGCACCAGTCCCACTACTCAGAACTTTTAAGTCTGGGAAGGAACACGTTGTCATAATAATAAAATAATAATTTTACTGAGGTATTACTTATAACAAATACTGGGAGCTTTCTATGCATAGTATCATTTAATCTTCACTATAACTATTATTATTTTCATCTTAAATAAGGAGAAAATGAGACTCAGAGAGGAAAAGAAACTACGGAGGTCATATCCAGTTGCTGGATGGCTGAAGGAAAACAGAAAACCAAGACCGACTCCAAAATCTACACTCTGCCCTGTCTGCAAGATAGGTGTGTCCCTTATTTTATTTTATTTTTTATTTTTTGCTCATGTTAAACAATTAACTCTAAGAAAAATAGGCCCCAACAGCTAGGACATGGCCTGGTACCATCAGTGAGACCTTGGTGTTGTAAGAATCTGGCTAGCACTGAGGGCTAGGCTTTGGTGTTCTTCTGTTGAACGTCAACAATAACACAGAACACCAACATCAGACAAGGTCATTCTATGACTATAATGAAATGAAGGTGGGGAAAAGTCACGACTACTTTATAATCTTGTCTAAACACAGACAGAAGCAAGGCTCCTGCACAAACCACAAAACACAAACTTCTCTCTCTCCCAATACTTATGAATGACCAATTGTTTTGTTTTGTATTTACCAATTACAACTTAAGACTTACTTCATTCCTTCATTCTTCTAGATAAGGTTTACAAAGATATCTAATCGTAGAATTACCCTCACTTCCTGACAGCATTTCGTCTACAGCAATTTTTCACTTCCTTGAAACCTCCCTCAAATCAGCTAACACAACCCCAAATCCTATGTCATCCTAACACCTTTGTCTTCACACAACCCTCGGTTTCCAGGGTGTGTTCTCTCTGTTGCAATAAGCAATAAATTCAACTTGTTTAACTCCAGATATGTTCATTGCAGTCTTTAGATGGAAAACATTGACAATGCCAATTGGAATAATGGAAGGATGGAATAGTAAATGGAAGTGTTTGCAATTGCAGGTTGGAGAGGATAAGATTATGGACTAGAACGTTCTCTCTCTCTTTCTCTTTCTGTTGCTCTCTTTGTTCTGTCTTTCAGCCTAAATCACATAAACACACAAAACACAGCAGGAGAGGGAAGATTTACATCTACTCCCTCTCTATAGATCATCTTCTAGTTCCAGTCCTAAATTGCATCAGAAACATGAGAGCTTAGTTGTCATCACCCTCTCATAAGACTACAACGCACATCTATAGCACACGATGTATAACAAAAAAATCATCCTGCCATATAGGGTAGGAGTTCTGCAAAGTTGCAAAAGGCAATTATACCTAGACCATTCCTTAGGGAAACACCAAAGGGTGTGGCCTCTTTCCAGCTGTATTTCAGCACTCTAAAGTGCCAGACATTCTTATACCCACTAACTGTAGTCACTAACCAGAATTAAGGATCCAGATCACTAGATAGCCCTTGCCAAGATGAAAATATGGAGGTGGTTGGTACCCATCACTTTGGTGGAGAGCAAGAGTTTAAGGGGAGACAGGTGTATAGCCCAAAAGTTAGGAATATTTCAACAGTGAAAGGGAGGAAGGGGGATTGACAAAAATGGCTCTCCTGGGTGCAGCAAATCAAAGGGTCTGCTCCACTCTCAGGGGCACAAGAACCAAGAATGCTTAGTAATAGAAAAATGCAGAAACATCTTAAATATTGCAAGCCTGCCTCTGCCAGGCCCTGCCCATGGGGACAAGATGAATGGTTATAATCCTGATTTTCACTGTTAGACAAAAACAGCAGCAGAAATGCTAAAATCATACCAGAAATCTCAAATTTGATATTAAAAACTTTGTTTTACATAGGAACATAAAACTGTACTGTTCACTGATTTTTACTTTGACATCTATAAAGGTGGCAATGACTAAAAATATTTTGTGTCATAAGGGATTTTATAGTGCTGCTAATATGTTTTATGATTTATACTAATATAATGTGAGTATTTCAAAAATGATTTAAGCTGACATAATATTTTTGAATAATTCCAAATGACAATTTGCAAAACTGTACATATTAAAAATTTAGTCTGATAACTCAAACATTTGCACAATTCAGTTCTGTCTCAATACAATTTCATCTTAATTTCATTGTAAAATATATTAAAATGCTGAGTTTTTCGTAAAATGTATCTCCAGAAGCTAAGAAAAATTAATCAATCCTTATATAATGCAAAGATTTAGTACAACGTGATAGCAATCCATCAGTAAAGACGTGGTTCTCTTGAAACTCATTATAATACATCCTGACAACTGGTTTAATTATCAAGCATTGCATACGTGAAACATAAGAGGAAAGTCTTCCCCTTGGGAGAACAAACTGACCACCCACACAGCTACCATTTAAGTGGTCTATTTTCCAACGCAGAATGTACTTGCTTCAGGGGAACTAGCAAAAAATAATATCGTGAAAGAAACAGAAAAAAAAGGGTAGAGAGAGTTTTTAAGTAAAATCTTACTTGTGTTATCTTCAGTGTACTGACATTCAGATTTAGTCTAGTATCCTTATGATTAGTATGAAAATAATCATACAAAGTCAGATGATGTCATAACAGATTATATTGTATATGAATTTAAACATTCACTTAGAAATGTTTAAATCCCATGGGGTATTCTATACGACTTATACCTAGTAATATATTAACTATACACGCTTGTAAAGTGGTTAGAAATGGGCTGGCTTCAGCCTGATCAACATGGAGAAACCCCGTCTCTATTAAAAAATACCAAATTAGCTGGGTGTGGTGGTACATGCCTATAATTCCAGCTATTTGGGAGGCTGAGGCAGGAGAATCGCTTGAACCCGGGAGGCGGAGGTTGTGGTGAGCTGAGATTGCACCACTGCACTCCAGCCTGGGCAATAAGAGCGAAACTCCATCTCAGAAAAAAGAAGAAACAGGAAGAAAAAAGAAATAGGCTGGCTTCATGGAGCTCACCACAGTAACGTTGCACTGAAGTGATTTCTTTAAGATGCTGAAAATTAGGGTATGAATATAACCACTTCAGAAGATGTCAAATACATCACAATAAATGACACATTAATGGCAAGCTTACATTTTTAGACTTTCATTTTCAGGGCCTATTAATTATTAATACGAGACTGATTAATTTATTTCTTTTTGTCTAGCCAGCAAATCTACCACATTTTGAACATTAAACAAAAAGTCACAGCGTAGTATCTCTTTGAAAATTATAACTAATATTGAATTCTCAGTTCCATATTTAAACTAAAATAGTAGTACAGCAACAAAAAGATATATAAAGAATAGGCATTTGTATATCCATTTGTACACTTATTTTCTCATATTTAATTTCCAAATTTATTTTAACTTTTCCTTTTTTTCTCCTCTTTAAGTCACATTCCACTATTTTTTGGTCATAGTTAATATAGAGGAGTAGTACAATGGAATCTTTAAGTTGTTTTTAAAGATCATTTATTAAATTAATGTAGTAATTTACCCCAAGGTAACCTCTAGTTGCTTGGCTTGGATGCTATTGTACATACGTAAAAATGTGATGCAGAGCTTTTGTCAACAACTATATAATTTTAATGAAGAGACAAAAATATTCCTCACTCAAAGCACTGACCTAAATTAGACATTCATTTTCCAGACACTCATATAGTCACCTTAATCATATTACTTCTAATCATTAAAACAATACCGTATTGCCTACAAGTAGAAGAATTCCATTTGGTGCCCAAATGAGGAATCTTTCATAACTCTTTGCATCCCCCCAAAATGTATTCAACTCTTTACATAAAATATCAGCAAATAAAGTTACCATTCACACTGTACACTCATATACAGATATAGATATAGATCCCAGAAAGACCTCTCCGTTTCTCTCACAGACCAGATAAGACTAATAGGTGTGTTAGGAAGAGTCTAGTTTTCCACTGAGGGACACTTAGTTAACTTGTTGGCCTATTTCGAGGTCTTCAAGTTTTCCCCAAAACATGTCACCTTAGGATATGTTCTTTGCCTGGAGTAGGAGACAGGGTCACGAAAGGAAACTTCAGTTCCCCCAAAACTATCATTTTGGTTAATAAGAACTGCTAGTATTGGAACCATATTTAAAAGAAAATTGGAATCAAGTTCCTCTAAGGAAGAGTACTTATAATCTTATTAACCCGAGTATTCATTTATTAAGCAAACATGAAATTTTCGGTTATGCATAAAATTTGGCCACAGAGATAATGGAATCTTTCAAATCCATATGCTTTGCCCTGGGGAATACATTTATTACCTGCTGTGATATCACTGGGTAATTTTCCTGGCTGGTAGAGATTCAACTTCAGTTTTCCATCACTCAGAGAGAGGAGGATACTCCCTGAAACCAGCTGAAGTTCGCTGAATAGCAGAAGCCCTGCCTTATTCCAAGTTCGAAATTGAAAAGTGGCAGAAACCTCTTCCTCTCCAGAGAAGTCTGGCAGCGCTAAATAACTCCGGGAGCTCAGAAAAGTCACGGGCATAGACTGTGGTTGTGAACAAGAAAATGACACATTTCCCTGAGAAGAAAGTCAAAGAGAAAGCTTTCAGAATGTTATTCACATCGCATTAGTAACAGAATTTGAAGGCTGCTTTTCCATCTCACATTTTCCACAATTTAAAACAACTGCCTGCTATCAACATGACAATTCAAATCACTGCCATATTTCTGAAAGGTTCTTCAACCCTTTGCTCTGCTCTTCTCTCCATTTCTCAACTTTAATATAAATTTAAAAGTCAATGAAGTCAAGCTTATTTAGAAGAACACACATTGGCATAAAACATTTGGTCGTGGTCAAACGAAAACATTTCGCTCTATTATGAATCTGTGAAAAGTGAACTCACTTTTATTATAAACGAATACATTGTTCCAATGAATGAAATAACAAAAGCTGAACAGCAAACTACACTAACCAACATGCTACCCTATAATGTAAAGGCAATGATAAGACTATCAAATCTAGGAAAAAAAATTGGAAACATTTTTACCAGTTGCATCTTGGTCTTTTTTTTTCTTAGTGATACATAATAGTTGTACATATCTATGAGACATATGATATTTTGCTGCACGTACATAATGTGTAATGAGCAAATCAGTATAATTGAGATGTCCATCATTTCAAACGTTTATCTTTTCTTTGTGTTGAGAACATTACAAAACTTATCTTGTAGCTATTTTGAAACATACTATAATTCCTTATAAACTATAGACGTCCTACTGTGCTATTGAAAACTAGAATCTTTTGCCCCTCTTCTTTCTAATCGTATTTTTGTACCCATTAAGCGGCAGCTTGATCTTATGCATCATTCGGATAGCTGCCTGATACCTTACCAGCAGCAAGCCCTCTTGCCAATGAAGAGTGAATGGTCCTTGCAGTTTCTAGAAAGTCGTTTTAAGGATAAAACACACACACACACACACACACACACACACACACACACCTATCTAAAATATTTTTATTTTTATTTTAAATAATTTCCCTTTTGTAAAAAAACAACTATTTTAAAATCTTGCTGGCTGTTACGGTCATATAAATACCACCAATGTACATAATTAGAAATAAAATGCTATGTAAACAATAAATACACTTATGATGTGCTTTGGGATTTGCTGACAAGTGAACTTAAACTTACGTACTTTGGATTTTAAGCAATGAAAGAAATTCATTCAGATCAATATGTATCGGCTTTTTATTATCAAACTGGTTAAGCTAGAAACCATGTTTCCCAGAATCCCCTTACTTGTCTGCTTCTGAGTAAAACCCAAAAAAAGAGAGCTTGGGTGATATTTGACAGTTAGAATTAAAACACCAGCAACACATTTTGTCGCAAAGGTTTTTTTGTAATCATGTGCGATGAGGGGTGGTCATGAAGCGGCTGGTTTGTTCCAGCCTGTCCGTGCTCTCCTGCACTGTGGCCCATCTCTTCTTCCTCACAGCTGGCCCTGCCGACGAACAGCAAGCTCAGGCCCATCCCCAGAAGCATGGCTGGGGACACACACGGGTGGTGGCTACCCACAGGCAACAACTGCCAAAGTTCTCTTCAACCCTCCTAGGCTGAAAATGTCCGTAAGTTTCAACATGCCTCCACACACCATTGCTTTGGGCAGAATTAATGATTTCTCTGAATCCTGCACTTCCCCTGCCAGGCCATTCACTTTGTAGCTCCTCTGAAAACTGTGAAGGTCCAAGTCCTAATACAGATCCACTGTTCACAATACTTACGTTGGTGCTGCTTCCCTAACTGAAACCTAACCAAGAGAGTTATATTTAAATTCTCCCCGTTTCCATAGAATTAGAATATAATACAGTCTGACCAACATTGCCATTTGGACAGATTGGCAGATGCAATATTGTAACATATCCTATATTTGCTTGTGGTAGTAAGACCTCTTGGTGCAGATTTCCTACATGTGGTATTTCTTATATGCTGTTGTCTATTCGTCTCTTTTATTTATCATGAATGACTATGGCAAAATACAAGTTTTTCAAATGTCTCCCTAATATACATGAATGTTATCTGATTCCAGAAACTCTGTATGCTCATCTGGTAAGTTTGTCAGGGAATATATTATTTAAAAATTCACAGAGCAGGATGGGCATAGTGGCTCATGCCTGTAATCCTAGCACTTTGGGAGGCTGAGGCGGGCAGATCACCTGAGGTCAGGAGTTCGAGACCAGCCTGGCCAACATGGAAAAACCCTGTCTCTGCAAAATACACAAAAAATTAGCCAGGTGTGGTGGCAGTCACCTGTAGTCCCAGCTACTCGGGAGGCTGAGGTAGGAGAATCGCTTAAATCTGGGAGGCGAAGGCTGCAGTGAGCTGAGATCATGCCACCGCACCCCAGCCTGGGTGACAGAGTGAGACTTTGTCTCAAAAAAGAAAAAAAAAAAAACAAATCAAAAGAAATTAGACTCCTGTGAGTAATGACATCACAACAAAATTAAAATATCAACCATAAAAACACCGCTTTACTTCATATAAAAATAAAATAATTATGCCCCCAAAATTACAATTCCTTCAGATAGAATCAATCTTTTATATGCATATTAATCAAAGAAAAATATTTAAATAGGAGTAACCTCTAAAACATCATGTCAAATGGGAACCTAAAATGGAGCAATTTTACTGTGCAGTAAAAAGAAATATAGTTTTACTAATGTCTTCGTGTAAAGACTCTTACCAAAGCAATGATCTGTGGTTTTTGCTGCTTGGCCAAATCAATGATATCCACTCCATTATAATAGAGATTTTCTAAACATCCATGAAAATTTCTGTGTGGGAATGACACTGATTTTCCAGGTGCTGGAATCCCTCCAAAGCTGATCTTAGAAAGAAAAATGGCATCAATAATATTGTTTAGTGATTTTCTAACAAACTGCTTAATTATGATTAGCATGTATAGCCATAATCATCACACATAGATCAATTTTTCATAACCCTACACACACAAAAATTAAGATACAGATTTAAAGCAAATGTATGTGCATTTGGCTCTTATTTACACTGGAACTTTATTTTTACAAGTTGCTGATCACATCTCGCTTTGATATTCATTGGTTGATGAAAAATACATCTTTATATCATGGTAAAACTTGATCTGTTTAATACCATAACCAATCATAATATTTTATTTTAGATATGTTTCCGGCACATATTGATACTTGTGCATTCGAATCCATTGCTAATGAAATAATTAATTAGTTTGTTGCTACATTCTCCTCATAAATCTATACTGCTCACAAATACCCTAGAACACAAAGAAGTCATAGCAAACATCCTATATTTGCTTGTGGTAATAAGATTCTTGGTGCAGAATATTTCCTACATATGATGTTCTGTGACTACATAGTTTAGGCAAAAAAGATCACCTCCCTCGACAACAATCAACTTACATACTGTGGGAAAGATGAACGTACAAGTACTATACACCGAAAGTTGCTACTGTGAGTTAGACTGTCTTGGGAAATGCTTCACCTGTTCTACGATTTACTGAAAAGGTGGGTTCTTTATAGTGTACTTGCCTTTGGGAGATTAAACCACATATACATAATAAAATCAGCATTAATTGAAACATAACCATCACACCTCATAATCAAGATTCACGAAATTGAATTCTCCCTGTGCGTGGAAATGATGCCTGTGTTCGTCCACTGTGAAGTTGACTTGTTTGCCCAAACGCTGGATGAGCACTGAATGCCAATGCTGATCATCTAGCAGGCTGCCCAGGGTGAGATTGACCAGGGTGGAAGTGGTAGGCAGTTTAGCTTCACCTTAGAAGAGGAGAAAAATAACAGCACCATTATTGCCACTTTAAAGATTAAAAAAAAAAGTTTCCCTTCTGTGGACCAGCATCTTTCATAATAATTGCAATCTTCTATGCATTCCTTTTCGAACACTAGGATGGATTTCCCTGAAGTTTGAATATAACAATCTCTCAACCTTGTTGTAATTTCCTCTGCTGTTAATTCTTTTTGTCATTATTACCAATTGCATGCTCATTTTCTATGTAAATTTTATCTTTGCTACAACCTCATTGTTTTTACTACCTCAACATCTTTCAGTGACCCATCCCTTCCTTTATGATGTTAGAAAATAGCTATACAGTTCTATCAGCACTATGTAAAAAACACTGAATGAAGATTTTGTGCAATTTGCAAAATATGAACCATTTTTACATGAAAGCAATATTGGCAAATGTACAAGCCCTTGAATCGGAAAATAAGGCCCTTTGACTGTTAAAAGATAAGCTATAAAAGCATAAAGTTACTTAGGTGATATCTAAATAATCAGATTTTTGAGCACTTCACCAAATAGTTTTTTACCTGAATTAATAAGTAAAAAGAGTCTTCCTCTCCTTAATTGCAGTGTGATGTGATCTCCGTTTGGCCCTTCCCTGTGGAGTAGAATCCCATCACTCTCCATGGTTTTGAATTTCAAAGAAATAATATCTTTTATTGGGCTCAGGGATTTTTGATCAAATCTGTAGAGAAGGGAACTTTTTCCATCAAGATCAACCACTTCTGATCCTAGAAACAAAGATATTAGAAGGCATTCGAAGGATAAATATCTTTTCCATTAAAGCATTTTAAATATATTGAGAAAAAGCAGCATATGGACTCACACACATGCTACAGATGCTCCTCAACTAATGATGGACTTATATCCTGAAAAACCCATCTTAAGTTAAAAATATTGTAAGTCTAAAATGCATTTAATACACGTAGCCCACCAAACCTCATAGTTTAGCCTAGCTTACCTTAAACATTCTCAGAACACTTACATTAGCCTATTGTTGAACAAAATCATCTAACACAAAAACCATTTTATAATAGGGTTGAATACCTCACGCAATTTACTGAATACTATCCTGAAAGTGAAAGACGGCATAGCTGGATAGGTACTTGAGGTGTGGTTTCTACTGAATGCATATTGTCTCTGCACTACTGTAAAGTCAAAAACCCATAAGCTGAATCTTTGTAAGTCAGGGACTGTCTTGGTAGTTCAGATCCTGACCATCAACAGTAAGGGAAAATACGACCACCAAACATCTAATTCCCTATTGACACCTGGGGTTGATTTCATTTTCGTCTTTACTAACCTGCTTACAAAATTCATGATCTAGAAATACATTTTTAAATGTACTCCTAAATTTCTCAAATGTACTCTTAAATGTACTAAAAAAAAATAATAATTTTTTTGAGGCGGGGTCTTCTTTGTCACCCAGGCTGGAATGCAGTGGTACTGGCACTGTCTCGGCTCACTGCAGCCTTGACCTCTGAGGCTCAAGCGACCCTCCCACCTCAACCTCCCGAACAGGTGGAAGCACAAGTGTGCACTACCACGCTCGGCTAATTTTGTTTATATTTTATGGAGATGAAGTCCTCATTATGTTGCTCTGGCTGGTCTCGAACTCCTGGGTTCAGGCGATCTGCCTACCTCAGCCTCCCAAAGTGCTGCGATTGAAGGTGTGAGCCACGGTGCCTGGCCATTTTCTCATATGATTAAAGGCTATTTCTTCTTATTCCGTTAAACAGAGTTATAATTAATATACGTTAAATCACTTTGCATATTTCACAATCAATGTTTTTCAATGGAGTTCTTGAAATTCTAAAGTTAATTTTTTTTTGGCTTCAGAAAAAGTGGTTTTGATATCTCAAATTCTTTCATCCATACAATATGTTAACGAGGTTTACACACACATATACACACATAGCAGAGACTCAGCAAATGCCACTTTGAGTACATATGAAACTGACCTTTGTGTTTTGTCTTATTTTATTACATTTGTGGCTAAGTGATAGTATTTAAGGGTAATACTATTTTCTGTCTTCTCAAGGACATTGTTGGAAAGACCCTGACTTAAGGATAAGGTCTGTTCTGTGGTATTTGTGTCATAACTGTGCCAATGACATGTTTTTTTTTTCAACTTTCTGACCGTGTCTTATCTACTTATTGTCAAAATCACTCTTATTCAGTTCATCTGAAAAAAGATGTCATGTTATACCAGTAACATAACAATACATCTGTCAAAATCAGTTGCACCTGAACAAGAGACATAAAAAAGAACTCATAACACTTGGAAATCCTGACAGTACTGCCTACAATTCATAAGTCAAAGTTTTCTTAAGGCAATTACCCTTGAGAGCACACTTATGTAATAAATGAAGAGGCTCAAAAAATATAATAAAATACGAAGCTATTTTTCAACTGGTAAGCTGGCTTCTTCCAGTCAACAAAATGACATTCCAGTTTACTCATCGTTTCATTTGACGAAATTATTATAGCTCCTTTAAGCCCAAATATGCATTTGATTCAGATTATTCATCATATTTTATGTGAAACGTCTATACACACCACCTTGCAAATTTTTTTCAACTATTTTACGCAGCCATCTTTTGAAGACTCAGAGGTTTTATTTTTTCACATTTTGCTAATGTGCTTATAAAGAATTCATTCACCAAGTGCACATGAATAAAGATTGCATTCTGTAGAAAGAATAATGTTAGCCTAACAATCCTTCCTTGTTACATAGCTGAATGAATGTGCATGGTAAAAATATAACTGTGTCATATACAAATAATGCATCCTATGATTATTAGATTACAATAAATTAAGAAAAATTCCAATAAAACAGACTTTAAATGCTGACATATTTGGAGCAATGCAGTTATCTCTGTGTTAATGTATCACTTAAAGGCAACTATGACAGTAACGATTTCATTTTAGATAAAGACTATTTTTGAAATTAGCTACCAAGAGAATTTTTCCAACTAAAGGTTTAGCTTGTGTTACTGTAGCCTACTAGTACTTTTTTTCTCTTTCGCTACTGTTATTATTACATTATAATGATGATATTTATCTTCTGTGGCACCTAAAGCTTTTGCGCCTGGAATATTTCAATCAGCAAAATGGCATAGAGGAAAACATATAAAACCATTGATGCCTAAAGCAATGGCATACTCTTAAACCAAAGCCACTTGCCATTTTCTGTCATTCTTACTGTCTACTTGCTTCACAGGTACACAACGACGCAATTCTATGAATTCATTCAATAAAACTTTATTTGACCCATCACATTTGAGTCAGTGTGCCAGATTCTGGGATTAAAAAAAAAAAAAAATCAACACAAATATGGCCCCTGTCCTCATGGTGCTTCCATTTAGTGAAGACAGATAATATTTATCAAGTAAACAACAAGGTTCATAAAAGCATTACAGGTTGTAACAGGCATTCTGATCAAGAGTAACAGAAGGCTGGAGTCACTTAAGGTAGTTGATAAACGGCTCTCTCAGTTCTCAGGTCTAGAAACACGAGGCAAAGGGAGATCTTAATCAGTAATCTTGCCACTCTCTACAGTCTTCAAGTCCTACAACTTGTCCCCATAAACTAGGATTACTCTTGGAACATTTAATTTCAAGAGGCCTAGACATTTTCCCAGCACTGTCCCATTCACTGTCATAAAAGAAAGCTCTGAGGATAGCTGAGAAACTAGAGTGCCAGGAAATAATTTAGTACTCAGAGTAGGAGTGAGGTTGGCTCACCTTGAAAAAGGGGACCTGAAAGGAACAAAGTACAGAAAGAGGGAAATCAACAAAATGGCTACAGTTACATCACAGATTTCCCATGCAGGTAAACAATACCCTTCAGAGAAAAAAAGCTAAGTATAATTCACAACGCGGGTACATTATCAGTATTGGAAAACTTCAAAGGATACACACATAATATATAGAAATAGATTCTCACAAAATGAAAAAAAAATTCTGGATGATTTTTAACAGTATTATTTTAGATATAACACTCATTGTAGGTCACTTTTTTCTAAGCAATTTTTATAAAAAGTTATTTGCACAAAGACATTTGATATACTTTAAAAAATCATCTTAAACAATTACAAAATACTGAGTTACGTGGCATAAAGTTAATCATATAAAAACCTGAAACAATTAATCTTTTGAGAGAGAGAGGGAGCATTTGAATTCTATATATTTTGGACAGCACCCAGCTGTCCAAAAATGCTGGTGACAGAGACAGGAATATAGATTCTCTTGAAAATGATCTTACCACTGTTAAGAAAAATTAGAAAAAAATGGAAATAAAGCAAAGAAATACTTCACATCTCCTCAGTGTCATATTTTTTTTATTTTTTTTTAAATAAAAAATGAAAAAAACCTTTACCTGTAAACAGGTAAAGATTATTTAATTCTAGGTGAATTAATAAATTCTGATTTTACAATTTATTGCAGAATAATAAATAAGGCCAGATTCTATAAATTTACACGTCATCTGTAGATTTTTGCTCAGTAGAGATGCAAATGGCTTCTGTCTGGTAGAATCTCCAAAAGTTATGGATTTATTGTCTTGTTGGGTATTAACTTCTTAAGTATCTACCGAGTAATATTATTCCAACCTGCTTTCCTGGATTCCTATATGTATACTCAATCTCTTGAATTTTCTTTGAAACTAGCTTTACCATCCTTCTGATTCTTTCATTAGTGAATCAAATACTTCTTTGATATATGTATATTCTGAATTTGAATGAAAATTATGTCTTCATGTTTTTGAAAATTTACTTTAACACTGTTAACTGAAAAAATACATTTGGACTTCACATCAACGACTAAGAACGCAACATATCAAATCTTAGCCATCACCAGAATTTATTTTCACTATTCCACAAAGATTCTCAGACATCTGAGCTCTTAAAAAAGCAACAGCAATGCAAATAGATACAAAAATAAAAAACTTCAGGGTGATTCATAGCAATATGTATTTGTATTGTACTAACCTATAAAAGATCTAATATGAGTAAACAGAACTACCAAAATTAGTACAAATCAATATTTACTTCAGAAACACTAAACTAAGCATCCAAAATAAAATTAATATTTAAATTGACAGTCAATATCATATTTATTCCTATCTTTTGTAAATACCTTTGGGAAAATTTTTAATATTTATTTATTTATTTATTTATTTATTATTGACAGGATCTCCCTCTGTCACCTAGGCTGCAGTGCAGTGGCATAATCTCAGCTCACTGCAGCCCTGATCTCCTAGAGTCAAGTGAACCTCCAACCTCAGCCTCAGCCTTCCAAGGAGTTGAGACTACAGGAATTTGCCACCATGCCCAGCTAATTTTTCTGTATTTTTGGCAGAAATGGGGTTTCTCCATGTTGCCCAAGCTAGGAAAATAATCTTTTGTACACAGTTGAGTTGTATAAATAGGAAAAGTATAGGTATTAGAAAACTCTCCATAGGAAAAATGTGAAATCTGAACCTAACAAAATTTTTAACAGCAAAAGACCTACAGTCTAAAGATGTAAAAGGAGACATGTTGCTTGATTGAAATCAATAAGAATTATTTTTCTAACAGTGAATTTGTTAATTAGTATTCTTATTAACTGAGGTTTTATATATTTACATATATATTATACATATTTTACATTCTATATTTTTAATGATTGGGTTATTATCAAGATTAATAATGTGGCTCTGTCATATACTGGCTCACTATGGGCAGGGTATGTATTCTAGTTTTTTGACAACAGTTGCAAATTGTTCTGACAAATTTCCCTCTTTTTACTCTACCCCCTTTTCAGTTGTCTGTAATAATATATATTTCATGTTGACATAGTAGTTAAGGCAACTAGTCTGTGTGCGTTTGAATCCTCACTGTCACTTGGGCAAGTATATTAGTTTCTGCCACGTTATGGATGTGGTTTGTCTCCACCAAAACTCATATTGAAATCTGTTCCCCAGTGTGGCAGTGCTGGGAGTTGAGGCCCAGTGGAAAGGGTTTGGACCATGAGGCAGATCCCTCATGAATGGTTTGTGGCTGTTCTCAGGGTAGCAAGTAAATCCCTATTCTCATGAGACTGATTAGTTCTCATGAGAATGGATTTGTTCTTGCAAGAGTATGTAGCTATAAAGCAGGACACCCCTCAGGTTTTGCCTTTTTGCACTTTTCCACATCCCCTTTGACCTTCTCCACTGCTTTGACCCTACAAAAGCCCTTACCAGAAGCCCGGCAGATGTTAGCACCATGCTTCTTGAACTTCCCAGCCTGCAGAACCATCAGCTAAATAAACCTCTATTTTTAATAAGCTACCTAGCCTCAGATATTCTGTTATAGCAACATAAAAGGACTAAGACAGCTTCCTATTGTTGTTGTAAAACAAATAACCACAAACATAGTCTCTTAATACATCATAAATTTATTATCTTACAATTCTAGAATTCAGTAGTCCTAAAATCAAGGTGTTGGCAGGAGTTTTTTCCTTCTGAAGTCTCTAAAATATAATCCATTTCTTTGTCTTTTCTACCTTTGGTCAGTTGGCTTGTGGCCTCTTCCTTCATGAGATCAGTGTCACAGGATCTTCAAATCTCTTCTTTCCCTCTCTCCCTGCCTCCTACTTCCCTTTTATAAGGACCCTTGTGATTATATCAGGTCCACCTGGATAAACCAAAATAATCTCCCCATTATAAGATCCCTAAGTTAATTACATTTGCAAAGCACTTTTGCCATGGTAACACAACATATTCACAGGTTTCAGGGGCTAAGATATTAGGTAGGTATTATCCTCTCTATCACAGTGAGTTACTTAACCTCTTTGTCCCTGTTGTCTCATTTGTAAAATGAGAATTATAGTATAGTCTTCTTAGGATTGTTGTATGCATGCTTATCTGCCTAGTTTTTAGAAGCTGACACACAATTAGCATCAATGAATATTAACGACTACTAATGCTAGCACTAGGATTTATTGTTAGAATATTGGGCAGGAAAAGGTACACAGCAAAAAACAGTTTAATAAGTACATTTGGTGTATTTGTGACTCTTTAAATAATAATGAATTGCTGAAGTACACAAAAACCCTTAATTAGCAATGTCATTGCCAGGTTATGCAGCAAGGATGATTTCAAGCCATCTGTGGGTTCTGTGGCTTTTCCTCTGTCTGTCAGCTCCTACCCAAGCTGACTTACCACAGCAATTGTTGGTGACCTGATTCCCCCTCAGTGAATACCTCCATCTCAAATCTTCACATTTAGAGCAAGAATCGAGGAAAGAAGAGACTTGAAAAGATTGTAGGCCCTACTCTCATATCAATTTTCCCTGTGCCCGTAGGTATAGCTTGCTTTATTTACACAATTCAGAAATACAATATTCCATGGAATTAAGAGCTTTGCAATAGAAAATATTCAAATATCTTTCAGGGAGCTGTGTCAGATGTAGTGTTCCTAAAATGTGTATTCTGCCTTTTTTCCTGCAGCACGTATTTATGAAGAGCTTTCTGTGAATACTGTGGAAGACACAGTGATGCATAAAAACAAAGAACACTTTTTGTTTTTTTGAAAGAGCTTATAGTCAATTGGAGAAGACACACAACCCTGAGATGCAATTATTCATGCCTGTCTTCAGAACTCCGCTTTTGTATCACAGCTGGGTCTTGAATGATTTCTAAGACATGCAAGAGAGGGAGTTGATCCGCTACAGCCTCTGAGAAGGGTGTCAACTAAATTGTAAAAATGCTTTACCTTCTTGAGCAGCAAACTTTTTTCTATCATTGCATATTTCATATACACACACAGCCCTCATGGTAATATATTCCGGTTTTCCTGGTATCTTCTCCTTATCCCTGCATCCGACCCCTATTCCAGGAGTCTGAGGCTTGTCAAATTTTGAGGGGTTGTCACTTGAAAAAACAATGTCCTCCACACCCCCAAGTGAATTACCAAGACAAATATTCAAGAGCATAAACTGCGCTCTATGGTCCAGTTATATTGGAACCAATGGAAAAGAATCCCTTGGGATCTCCATAAACATTCAACATTAAACTTCCTGGGCTTGGCCTAATGTTTACCAAATTATAATCTCTGGAATTCTAACCTGGAACAGGAATACAGGTCCCTAGGTGATTCTGAGGCAGATGGCAGCATGAGGGTTGTTTAATAGGAAGAACAAGTAGGTTCCATAAACCTATTCTCTGAAAATAAATAACCTCAGTGCATATTGAATTGGACCTGGAAATGAATTGTACCATGGAAATGAATGTTTTAGTTATTTATACTGTGGGTGGTACTTGCAGATAATTGTGGAGGTGGTAGAGATTTGTCCCTGGAAGATGTTTTCGGGATAAACTGATTCTGTGAGTTAAACTATGAATCACGGAATTTTTGCTGAGGTCACATGACTAAAAACTTAAAAGAGAAAAATTGGAATAGAAAATGTGTAAACTAGAAAATCAACTTTTCAATAATAGAAAATTAACTGTATTTGAAGGTCATGAAAGAGTGATTGAAAAAGACACTAGAGTATTTTATTAATTCTTTAGGAATCTCCCCAAAACATAAGTAGAACTACAATGTTACCTTCAAAGATCAGAGAAAAAAATAACACAGCTATTTCATCAACTGGAAAGGGGTATAGACCAAACTCTTCTTAAACATGAAGTCAGCCTTAAATACTGATCATACTGTTTATTTATTTGAAAATTATTGGCCGGGCGCGGTGGCTCAAGCCTGTAATCCCAGCACTTTGGGAGGCCGAGATGGGCGGATCACGAGGTCAGGAGATC